>NW_022146658.1:174825-391376 GCF_002938485.1 Sitophilus oryzae
GTATAGGAGGTTTCTTAATTTAAAAATAAACAACAAACAATAATTTAAACCCTCCAAAAATTCCTTGGGTATTTCGCCACAGCACTGCAAGAAAATCTACAAAATTAGATAGTTATTTTTGTAAACACTTCTGCGTTAAACCTAAACGGACACTGCTTGTCAGAAGTTGTTTACAGTAATACAAATTTGCCTAACAAAGAAAAAAATGCTTAAAGTTTCGGAAAGTCTATCTCTTTCCGTCGTCGGAAGCAAAGAAAAAAAAATACAAAAAATAAAGAAAAAAACTATTTAAAATATTTAAATTCAAACTATTATGAGAACACTTTAGTTCTTTAAAGCAGATACGCAGAGAATAGGTACATTAAAGAAATGCTAACTTCATGTTAAAAAATGGAAACAGACGCCACCTGGTGTAGCCTGGCAGTACTAGCTAAATTAGGGGGAATTGGAGGGGCGGGGCTTAAAAGAAAGGAAATTTTTAACAAAATACTTTAATTAGTATCACTGATTTACTGTTTAAAGTTAATAAACATATTTTTTATTACTTTAATATAATTTAAAGTATTAAAAAATATGTCTATGATATTATTAAGAAAGACTTATTATTTTCAGAGAAAATTCATAGTAAATAAATTACACATTTAGTAAACAATATCATTTATTTTTTAGAGCTTAGAGCTGCTGTTTATATTACAATAATATTGAAAATAATAGTATGCTATCATCTATTTACTGATAATGCATAAGTATATAATAAATAACATGCATAAGGCACTATGATACAACTACCTGTATCATGATAACACACTAATATCACAAAAAATATATGCTAATTTCAGTGCCTTTAATGATCTAATGAAACACTATCTAGCCTCAATGCATTCCATTCCAAAGGCAAAAAACTATTATACCAAATAAATATAAGCTGAATAAAACATAAACTAAGCCAACATGCATCAAAAAATACTTTTATTAAATCATACCCTTGGATATATTATGTATTTTATATATCGCACAACCCGTTCAAAAATTTGCTAAACTCAAAATAGAGAACATTGTCAAGAGAAGCAAAAGAAAATTTAAGTTAAGACAATATGCTCCTCTTTGCATGTTAATAGCCAAATAATATAATGTTGATATAATAAAATTTTACTGGCATCCTTCTGAGGTATAAATCAGATTAAAAAGGACATTGATTTTGTAATAATTGCTTGTTTTGTAAACATTTTTTGGATACAATAATACAGTTTTGAACGGGCTGTGCGATATAAACAAGGATCTTACTATTATTTGAGGTTAGAATTAAATAATATAAAACATAATCAAAATCATTTTTCACCTTAAACTATAGAGGTACTGACGTGTTTTGAAATTATTATCAGGAAATAATACGTTTAGTTAAACAGGTACGCTGCCAGAAATCTAAAAATACGTTAACATCTTAGTTGTATTCATGAATAAAGTATTTGTGTGTAATTTCAAACTTACCAGTTAACTGAATAATTGCATTAAATACATCCAAATGGCAATTTAATATTGTAAAAAAGCGAAATTGTTTTAAATCACTTGTCAGGACAGCCGAGTGGGGTATTTGACACTGATAGTTGATCGAAATTTTTTTATGTAGACCTTATATAAATTATTGCTATTTTCAATTAAAGAGGAAATAATATGAACAAAATAAAGGATAATTCGTCGATTCTAAAAAAAGAAAGAAAAATCACTGTTCCAGTGTTTCCACGGTCAGTGCCAGTAGTAATATCGCTACTACTACTACTAATGCTACGACTGATCCGCGAACAATGCCCATACCACTAAAGTCGCTACTAATGCCAAATTGTGCTATACTGCTAATGGCACTAATGCGATCGCTTTGTACACAACAATGCCATCGCGGTTTACATCTCGCATTAGTATATCACTGATTGGCAAATTAGAGGAAACCAAGAATGTTTTTCTCATTTTATCAGCAAAGTCGCAAGTATTTTATTTTACTGTACGAAAGCCCAATGTTTACTAAGTAAAACGTATATAGACAATATGCTGAATACTTCGAAATGCGCAACTAAATCTCTAAGTATAATAAAAATGTCACAAATTTAATCAAATTTTCTGAACGCCTAACTTTTAGTTGCAAAAAAAATCGTTAGTATAGAGAATATCAAAATAAATAATACGTTTTTGTAGAATACATACCTCCCGCTTGAGCCATTTTCAATCAAAACAATAATATAAACGTAAAAAGAGCACAAGAACAACAACAATTATAATTTTAAACATAAAATTTAGCCATTTACCTCTTATCTGTGAGAAGTAACAACTTTGACGTTTCGTTGAAACAAATGAATGCAACTAAACACACCCATAGCAACGCCATTCATGGCAGAGATGATTTAACTTATCATTTATCTTTTTTTGGGAAATGTTAAACACATTTGCTTTTTCGAATTTCGATCACCTTTTTCATGCTAATACCCCACCGTGAGCCGGCCAGCTTCTTTGTTGGCAAAATGGCCGCGGTATCATGATTATAATTATTAAGCAATTTCTTTGTCGTTTATCCTGGCACGTTTAAATTTGACTGTTGCCTGTTTTCCCATACAAGTGACACCCCCGTGCTTTTACTGGCATCCTTCTGAGGTATAAATCAGATTAAAATGACATTGTTTTTGTAATAATTCTTATTTATCTTATTCTTTCTTTATTAACATCACAGTCGTTCGTATAAACAAATTATAATCAATAGTATTTTTTTAATTTGAGCATAGAATGTGAACTAAAATTAAACCAGTAACCCGCAGAATCATCAACAATAAAAATAAATTTTAATTCAATATTTCCTCATTCAATTTTTCCACATAAAACAAGCTTTCACAAGCACATTATCCTATAGGCGGTTTCTTATTTCAGTGATTATTTATGCTTATTTTGACATTCTCTTCATGATTGTGCTTTGCGATGTCGGAAACTCCGGTTTAACTGAAACTTGAGTTTAGATATAATCTATTATCCACACGAAATAGATTCCTCGAGGCGCTGAGTTACCGTTTTGACGATTTTCGAGCAGAAACCCTAGTTTAAAGTCTCTTTTCGTTTTACAAAAATTTTCAAGTCCCTGCGTATAACCATATCTGCCACTATTCAGACACCTTTTAACAGCAGATCCGACATCTAACTTTCTCTCTAACCAATTATAGTAGTGAACACCAACTTGGGCCAAGTGAACATTTGTCAAGATGATTTGATCCAAGTTATCATCGAAGTACACTTGTACCGTGTGAACCGGGCTTAAGCTTTGGACAAACCAAAATTACTATCAATAATACTACTAACCAGCTTTATAAATTCCGTTCTTATCAAGACAATCTTTACTATTATTTAATAAGAAACTTTACAAGTAATATCCCCAAGTTAACTGAACATCTCGTTCTTCAAATATACTGCAACCATTCATCTCTATAATAGTAAACAGACGAGCCGACATCAACAGCAACGATGCCCTTAATACCTCGTTAGAGTCTAAATTGTTCTGCCCAAGAGACTTGGGCGATACGTACGCGCCAATAAAATAACAATTACAGTTTGAAAATTGTTCAGAAGAAGAAGTCTTACCTCGAACCGACGGAACTTGCAGGAGTATCGGTATTTCTATTGATTTATAGCGAGTTACGGGGTTCGGTGTTCGGAAACAAAGACCGCGTCCATAAATTACCTCTTAGAAGTGGTAAAGCTGCCGTATTGGCTTATATACGAACAACGGCGAAGCAAGTTTATATAAGGTAACCGGTTTATTATCATTAATTTCCCTTAAGCATATTGTGTAGGATGGACTTTTCAATGTTTTACCAAATACGAGTATTTATATTCTCATTCTGCTTTAATAGAATATATTTTTCAACTGAGCAGTTAATTTTTAAAGATCTCATTTTTCACTTATTTTCATATTTCAATTTCACTTGTTTTTTATTCATTGTTGATTGATTCTTCCCTATTTTGTTTAACATCCTAAAAATAAGAATATTATTATACCTACTGCAGGTACTTACATCTTACATCAAAATCAATTTTCGATTTTAAAATAAAAAATCCATTTGCAACAATATTATTATTCATAGTGATACCGTGACCACCTAAAAGTGTACAAGAAAACACATTTGCTTGATTGACTTATTGAGTAATGTTCTTCTTCTTCTTGCAATAGGTTTATTCGTGTATAACGCAACTACTTAAGTCTCATGTGAACCGGATGTCCAACTTTCGTTCTATCTTTTTGGTAGCCTGTCAAATGGTTTGGGTATGTCGGGTATTTGTGTTCGCGCCCATTTTGGTATTCTATCGTAGTCCATTCTTCCCAATGACTCCTTCTTGATCTTCTTCACATCACTATGTCTTGTACTCCCAGTTCCTCTCTAATGTCGTAGTTTTGCATTCTATCTTTTAGTGTGTCTCCGCGTATTGTTCTTAATACTTTCATTTTTGTTGTTCTAAGTATTGTCTTCGTTTCTGATGTATCGGTTAAAGTCTCTCTAGCATAAGTAAGAACTGGTCAACACAAGTCTTGTATATGCCAATTTTACTTTCCCTTGACATGAATTTATTTCTCCATATGGTATCTCTTAAGTCACCAGATATTCGTGTTGCTTTGTTTGCTTGTACTGTTATCAGGTCTGAGAGATATCTGTTACCACAGATATTCACGCCCCACGTAATTAAATTGGGACAATTGGTTAATTGTTTGGTGGTTAACTACGAATTTGCATCTTATTAGTTATTTCGCCATTATCACTGATTGCGTTTTTTTCCACAGATATCTGCATATTGAGAAATTCAGCTGTATTTGTTAGTCAGTAAATGAGTCGCTGTAGATCGTTATCGTTCACTGCCATCAATACTGCATCGTCTGCAAAACACAAAATTCCGACGGATTTCTGACCCATTCTGTATCCAATGACCAAGAGTTTCACATCTGTGATCGTCTGAACCCTAATGATAATAAAGAGAGTGGGACTGAGGATATCCTATTGCCTCACACTGACAGAGACTGGTACATTTCCGGAAAGGCTGTCTTCTGTTAATTTTAATAGAGTTCCCAGTGTTTAGCTGCGTTATTAGTCTGCCATAATTTTCATATTTATTGTTGTCTTTTAGGATTCTTATGACAACTGTCAGACATATCAAATGCCTGTTTCAGATCAAAAAAGCACAAAAACAATGGCTACTCTATGGACTCTATTCTCCCCTATATGGCGCTACTGAGCCACCGGCCTACATCGTTCACCGTTGATCTGTTGTGTCTCAAGCTTTGTTGTTCTGCGCTTATGTTCACTTTAATTTTTACGTTAATACTTAGTTAGCAACATAGCCATAGAGCACATCAGTGTTTTCCTTCTCTAATTTGAAGGGTCCATGTTGTTGAAACGGATTAAATTTAGCATGACAAATATATCGTTACAAAACAAACCCAAAAAGAAAGATTATGATATGATAAATTACTACTGTTTCGTCGGTATAGATCAGATAAAAGTTTCTATAGATAAGATACCCTGACACAAATATTTTCTCGAATCAACACTATAGGTACTTCTTGTCCCAGTACCAGATGACTTTTATATATATCGATGTTCTGATTAGGTTCAAGTAATTATTTTCCATTACAGAGATATCGCTTACTTCGTTTAATGTGGTACTTTTAAATCGAGGATAAAGATGGAAGTTCATAGATTTCAGATTCTCATACTTTTTAAGAATTGAAAAGGATATTTCGATACGTGCAAAGAGGCAACTCAGAGTTGACTTTTACCAAAAATTCAAATAATGGTTTCAATAAACCGTCTGGCTTTAAATTCAGCTATATCTCCATAAACTCCGTGTTTTCTAAGACTATCTTTACCCAAGAAGATTTACTTAAAACCTGCGGCAACTCCAGTAATAAAACTCCAGTGCCTAAGCTGACCGTATTGGATTAAATTCAACCAACAATGAGAAAAGTTGATACGGTAGATGGTACGTTACCATTAAGTTCAAGTAATCAGTTCTGTGTATTTCTTGAAGTACCTAGTTCAAAAAAAATATATTTTTATTCTCATTAGTTCTTATTATACATTTTTCAACATGTTTAACAATCTTTAAAGATCCGCCAATTACTTTATCATTATTATACGTTCACTGATTTTTATTCCATAGTTGAGTAATGCTCATATGTTATTACAACATATGTTATTAAACTTCTTTTATAATGCTAATAGCATTATACATATAGAGGTATGTCTTAGATAGAAAATTTACCATAATCAAACTTTAAAAATAGTGTAGATTTTTGACTAATGCTGCGATCTACAAAAAGTGCGCCACCAATTTATGAAGAAAATTTTAAACGGGGTGACTTAAGCATGCCAATTACCAAAAAATAACATTTCGAATGATTAATTATTTATTCATCAGTTTAGATCAGGTATGATTATAAAAATGATATAATGTTTCTCTTAAATAGACATCTAACTTCCAAGAGTTAACTTTTGCTATTAAGAGAAAGAAAAATACTACTAAACAATATTATATTCACACCACATTTCTAAAAATTCCGATTTCCTTATAACCATCTTTACAGTTCCTATACAAATATTAACGAACAATATCGCTTAACAAATTCGCTAAGTCCTACACTTCAAATATACTGCCGTCATTCATCTCCATTTGCTAAAAAACGGAGCTAGACAACTCCGATGCCCTTAATACCTCGTTAGAGCCCTAAACTGTTCTGCCCAACAGACTTCGACGATACCGTACGCTCCGGATAAAACAACAATTATAGTTTGAAAATTGTTCAGAAGAAGAATACTTACCCACCTCGAACCTACGGCAACTTCCAGGAGTATCGATATTTATATTGATTTATCGCGAGTAACGGGGTTCAGTGTTGGGCAACAAAGGCCGCCTCCTGTAAATTACCTCTTAGAAGTGCTAAAACCGCCAACAATTGCCGGACGGGTTTCTAAGGTAAACGGGTTATTATCATTAATTTTCATTAGGCAGTTGCGACAGTTGCAGTGCAGAATATGTTTTTAAAGTACCCAAGCAGCATCTATCTGACTTCGAACTAAATTTGACCTGTAACGACGTCAGACTTTGTGCAAATTTAGGTCGGGTGCTGGTGATACGACCGATTCCTTATTAAAGCAACGTCGTTGGATCCGAGTCGGTAAATCCAACGATCTGTCGACGTACAAAATAACAACGTGCCATTTTATTAATTTCCCAACGTCGCGTCGTTCCCACATTGTCTTGCACAACGTACATATATGCTTGAACTAGCCCGACGCAACGTCTACCCGTTGTCCGAATAGGATACGTCTCACTGATAATCCCTAAAGTAAAGTCCAATTATATTTTGTTGTATTTTATGTTCATGTTTATAACCTAATTTACGTATCTCTATTTACGTCCGTAAATACAAGCCATTAAGTAGTATTTGCGGCCTAATGAACATCACGAACAATTTTCTTTATTATGCCTAAAAACACTAAAAATGCACTTAGACATTCATCTACATTTTACAGACAGAGGTCGAGGATTTTGCGAAATAATAATAGTAGTAGTGATGTCTTGCACCCACGGATGCTTTTTATCCGGAAGAGATGCTGCATTACACTGGTGTATCTTAATTTCTTTTTTTAGCTTAGGAAACCAGCAGACCCCATCCTCCATCCTCCTTCTACATGTGAGGTACTGGTTCCAATTCTTTTAAATTTTGTATATATACTATCTTAAAAAAGTGGCTGCCCATTTTTTAAGGAGAAAACAAAAACTAAAATATAATTGCACAAATCCACAAATCACTGATACGCAAAGTGAGGTTACGCCTACGAAACCGTTGAACCGTCAACCGTCAACGTCATATCAAAGACCTCTACAAACTGGTACCGGGCACAGAACAAGGATAGAGGACTGGGTGGAGACATAGAAAAAGGACAAAAACAATAGAAATTACGGGTTGCAGTGTTTCTGGCACAGGACGGTCCTTTAATAGCGACGAAAAAAAACCATATCAAAGATTAGACAATATTTAGAACCTCTTCAAATATTATCTCGCTATTAATTAATAGTTAACAAACCTCTAACTAATTTCCTAATTAATAATTAATAAACGAGCCATCAGCACCGATGCCTGTAATACTTTTAGGACGTCTAAGCTGTTCTTCTGAAAAGATTTTCAATATATTTTCTCACAAATGAAACAACAACAGTTTAAAAATTGTTCAGAAGAACTATATTTAACTCAAACCTACGGTAATTTGAAGGAATATCAGTGTCTATATTGATTCATCGCAGGTTACGAGACGAGGTTCAGTGTTCGGTAACAAAGTCGGCGCCTATAAATCAACCCTAAAAGTGTTAAAGCTGCCGTATTGTGTTAAATTTGAACAACGAGATGAATTTATATGGGAAACGGTTTATTATCATTAATTTCCATTAAGCCATTGTGTAAAATGAGTAATTTTATTTTCAATATTTTTTGAAGAAATATTTCTCTTCGCTACACAATTAGAACATAAATTGACCAACAAAGGCCTAAACTCTCTGAATTTTTGCATACACATTTTTGTATCACGATAAAGTTCCCATTATATTTTTTTCTTAATTGAACTTTTTTTCATTAATTGATTTATATCAAATTTCATCTTCGTTAGTTTTCCTGTGAACTAAACTTAATAATAACTAGTAATTTTAACTTGTTACTCTAGGATATCTATCACATTTGACATATAAATTGTAATAAATCAATTGGGCAAAAAAACTTTCAATAAAGTTATTTTTCTTTAAAAAGTTTTCTATTTTTTATTTTTACATAAGTGTACCAATTTCCAGTCATATAGATTAAAGAATGGTAATTTTTAACCAATAAATAGTAGAAATCATCAGTAAAAACAACTGATAGTACTGACTGACAGTTTTCTAATTAAATATACAACCGACAGTTTTCTAATTAAATATATATGTATGTATCAGTTGGTCATATTATCTCAATTAAAAGTTAAAAAAACAGTTGTTAAAATTAGTTGTCCATTTATAGCGATGACTGTATTAAAATTATATTTGTACATCTTGCAACTAATTTCCACAATATACATATTAATTAAGTATTTAAGCTGTTATTTCATCATTCCTAGCTGCTTTTCCATTTTTCATATCTTGAAGGGCCTTTTCTACTTCTCCAACGAGAACTTCTTTGACATCGTCTTGGGTAGGGGCAGTATTTCTTCTTGATATATGTTTTCTGGGGCTTTATATAGGTCGCTGTAGAATTTTGTTACCAGGCTTATTGTTCCGTTTTTGTCTGTTATTCTGATGTTATTTTGTGTTAATGCGATTAGCTGCTTCTTTCCGATCATGAGGGATTTCTTAGCGTTTTTATAGCTTTTTCTTTGATTGCAGTTTGTATAAGTTTTTCGTTGTAGTTTTTGATGTTTTCAGCAATCATCTTTCTTATTGTCTTATAATTCTGTATATTCTATTCTATGTATGTTGCTTTAGGTTTTTATTTCTCTTCTTTTCTTGAGAAGTGCTTTCGTCTCATCAGTCAGTTTATTATATTTGTTAAGCCGATGTGGGCCCCCGATTTCTTTTGCACTATTTAGCACAGTGTCCATGAGCTATTGTGTGTTTGTTGCTCCTTCAGGCAGCCTGCTATCCAGCAGCTGTTCATATTCACTGGATTTTTCTTTTAGTGTGTTGTTGTTTAATCTAATTGTTATTTGTTTCCTGATCAATTTACTCTTAGTCGAATGTCAAGGACTATTCTGGTTCTGACGAGCCTGTGGGCATTGCCTGCCATATATATATATATATATATATATATTTTTTTTTTACATATCCGGTTTGCCTCCTTCAGCTCCGACACTTGAAGGAAACTTGCCGGTGTCCTCTTTCAGTGTTCAACTCCTGACGTCCGTCTGGTAAGCCGTTCACTGAATCTGCGTATCGTGTGCCCTGAGTATTTTGAGAGAGCCCAAAATCACAGCCTTCTGCATGCTTGCAGCAAGTCGTTCCGCTACATTATAACACGCTGGTATCAGTTTCAATTGCTGGAGCAGGGTGTCTTTAACTCCTCCTAAACTTCCTATCACTAGTACCACCAACCTTACAGAATGATCAGCGTACATTCTTGCGCATTTGCTCCAGGAGTTCCTGGTACTTCTCCCTCTTTTCCTCTTCTTTACTGATTATGTGCTTCTCTGATGGCGCCGAGGAATTCTATGACATAAATTATTTTCTTCGCTATATCCTGGAGAACTATGTCTGGTCTGTTCGCCCGTATTTGTCCGAAGGCCTGGAATGGATAGTATAGTAGTATACTACTCTAACTACTCTAACTACTCTCGGCGATTTTTACCAAGAGATCTTTTTATGTAAAAAAAATCGAAAATGTATATTTTTTTACTCAGTAGTTTTATACAGGTATGGACGAAAAGTTATTACTCTTCAAACCAGTTAAAAATATGTAGGTAGCGCCCTCTATATTTAAGAGTCATATTGACAAGAAAATCAAATTTCTCATGTCAAAAAACACCCATCCACCAATTTTCATCCAAATATTGACGTTACTTTAGAAATTATTTGGAAAAAATCGAAATAAAAATGAAACTTCTACACCCTGTATCTCCGAAACTAAGCATTTTAGGACATACATTTATACGAACTTTTTTACTTATTTTTATCTGCAGAATATGCTGCCGAAGTTTCCGGAATACAGTTCGGACCACCCTGTGTATAGCGATGTTGTTCTGTGTTTAAATATATAACTATAAAAAAGAAAAAAATATTCTTGAAATTGTTATATTGACGGTTTTTTATAAATTTTAACTAAAAAAATGTAAAAAATCGAAAAATAATAATTTTAATAAAATAATATTTTTTTATAAATTTTAAGTAAAATGTGTGTAAAAAATTAAAAAATAATCTAAGAAAATATCCATAAAATGTTAATCTATCATTATAAATATTATAAAAAACATAATAAATATTATAAAAAACATAAAAAATTGAAATTGTTATATTCACGGTTTTTTATAAATTAACTAAAAAATATGCAAAAAATTGAAAAACAATAATTTTTTATAAATTTTAAATAAAACGTGTGTAAAAAATTAAAGAATAATCTAAGAAAATATCAATAAAAGGTTAACCTATTATTATAAATATTATAAAAAACATGAAGGAAATGCATGGACAATTTGAGATATACTTTGTTTTATTTCTCAGGTAAGATTTCGACAGACGATGACAGAAGAAAAGCAGATGACGTCCCATACCAATCTATTTATTTTACTAAAAAAAGTTTCTAATAATTTTTAAGTTAACTATGGATGGGTTTAAATATAAATTCGTCATGCGTCGTCACTTGTTGTTTTTAACCAGTTTTATTGGTTTATTTCAAAAATGACAGATCGTATTTCAAGTTTATTGGTTTGACGGAACGATGAACGACAAACGGACGCCGATGCGTATGAACTCGCCTTTAGATTTTGACGTTTGTCAAAGTCTCTAAGCAAATTATAGGTTATAATTTTGTGACAACTTTTGTCAAATACCCTGCGTTTTGGAAGATGATGCATTTTGATTCGTGTTATTACGTGTGTTTGTGTCTTTTGAAGTCAAGTGGAGGACCCAGAGCACAGTTTATGGTTAATACTCGCTGCCAGGCAGAAAGTCTTATACAGATACACCAATAAAGTTACTATCAATAAAGTTCGTATACCATCTCGTCGTAGATAAGTGCATCTCGAATATGGTAGAAGGACCATACTAAACACATACTAAAAACTGGAGTAGCTGTAAAATATCGACATCACACGATAGGTAAATGAAGGGTCGGCCGTAACAACGTTGTATATAACAAAAGAAGTGAATGGAATAAATCACGAAAAACGATAAGAGGTCATTTAGGTGATGATAAAACTTCGTACTTAGTATGGTTTACTAAAGTTGCTATAACTGTACTGATTTATAATTTTTAAAAAAGCTATAAAAAATAATGGATTTTAGTACTGCAGAAAAATAATGTCAAAAGGTACTGGTTAAGATTAAAGTTAATTAATCAACCTGTGAGGTATAAAATTTGGTAAGTGTTATTATTAATAAAATAGTTTGTTTCATTTATGTTGTTTTATTTATTCCTGCGGAATATTACAAATTTGTATTTGTACATAAGTTATATTGATAAATATAATCATAAATGCGGGAAGTTTCATAAAGCTTGAAAGTAAGAAATAGTTCTTTTTTATTTTTTGGTATGTGGTGTCTTGTTTTGTTTGTTTTGTATTAACACATACCGTTTTAAATTAAATAAAATAACTCGATTACATTTTTTCAGTTTTATACAGTTTTTTTCACAATATTTTGTTACGTCATCAATTAAGTTACTTGTCAGTCAAATTTTAAATACATATATTAATTTCCTGCTATGCGTTCCAGTTGTACCAACTTATTTCTTTGTAAAATAAAATAAACTACTTTGAAATTAAAATGACAGACACATCTATCACTGTCTAGGATTTTCTCGTTGGACAGACTATATACGCGGACGAAGTCGCGGAAAAAGCTAGTAATTAGATATAAAAACTCCCATATAATAAGGACTTCATCTACACACTGTATTTCTATGGTAAACATAAAAAGTTGGTTTATAATCAGGTATACTAAATTAACCCTCTGTTTAAACTAATCTGTTAAAACATATTTGTTAATGTAACCAAAGTCTAACGGAAGATAACAGTTCAGATATATGTACAAATAACCCCTATCTCGCATCTCGCTTCTCTCACCTAGCTATGCGTCTTAAATCCAGTAGATTTTACCCGAGCATACATACGAGCGATTTTCCATAGCGATTGCTCTATTTCATCCAGATATCGGCTAAAGACGCCGCCTTGGCAATCTCTAATTCGGGGCGATTACTTAAAATTTTACGAGCCCTCTTTATCATACTCTGCACGTGTTACATTAAAATAATTGCCCACGGTACGATTCTTAGCTGTTTACCTAAGCGATAAATTAGCGAAACTGTTTGCAAAGTTGCCAGCCTCCTGGTTGGCTGCTTCCATAATTTTAATCGTAATTAATTTCCAGATTCTATACTTTCGTATATTGGAACCATATGGTATTCGGTGTGGTTTATTAAGGACTGCAGCTTAATACAAGCGCGCGGAAGTGTTTATTATTTATGTTTCTGCTGGATGCAACGGTAGTTTCTTGTTTGCTATATATTTTTTGTAATTTACTATACCGGGTGGTGCATCGTCGTTGGAAACATTATAGTCCAATAAGTGGGGGGCCATTATAGACCTCTGCCATACAAAAGGTGGTGTAGTAGTAATTTTTTAATATGTTTTTAAGGTTTAAGTCTTGATGAAAAATCCAAGTTTTCGACCTTGGGGTGCGACCGCTCCACATACGGGTATTTTGATTATTTAGGCGGCCAAAAGTATATTTAGTTTAAACACAAACAAAAAGTGGTTTTATCAGATTTTTTGTGTTGTTTTGCTGTTTGTAGTACACTATAGCAAGGATACAATTTTTTATTTGTGTTTCTAATAATTTCGTATTGCCGCCTAGTCAGATCAGCCTCAACAAACATTGAAAGTGCGCAAATAGGTGCCAGTTTATTTTCTTTTTCATCCTGTAGAGTTTTAATGTATGCAGTTTTATATTTTTTGGCACAATTGGGTGAAATGACCATCTCTTTAAGCATCTGCGATGCACTTCTTTTTCCCGAGGTTTGAAGTGTTATTTGTGCTGCCTGAAGCAATATTTCCTTACTTGTTGTACTTGATAGTTCTTCAGTTCGCCTTCGTTGACTTCTTTCGCTTAACTCAGCAAATTCCTTTGGTGGACGCCCTGAACGGTGTACTACCAAAGGTTGGTCAAACGTTCCTTCTATCCAGGCATAGTTTTTTTAAGGGAGTTATCAAGATTTCGTTTGGCATTAGACCATCTTTTCTTAAATTGTGACTTGATGTACGAGAATCTGTGCTTTAAATCTTTTATTTGGTCTTCAGAATAATTTTGGTATGCCAAAATATTATTTTCAAGATACTCTAATTTATCGTCAAAAGTAGGCAAATCTTGCTCTTGCATTTTATCAAACAAGTACCTCCGACTTACTACTCGAGCATTTGACGACCCTGAAACAAAGTTAGACACTCTTCGAATCGAAATTGAACTAGAATTACTAATGTTGCCTTTTACACAAAGAAGTTTAAAACCTGCATAACACAATATTGCGCAGCTATTAGCAGCTAAACTAGTGATAATCATTGTCTATATACTCTCAAGTTGACACTGAACTTTATTAAATATGTGGGATGAACCCTGAAGTATAACAAAAACCTTTAGCTATGTGAAAGAATTATTTAAAATGAAAGCAAAACTAATGCAATGATTTTGCACACTGCTAAAGGTGTTTAAACTTTTAAATATTAAATATGTAACCACTTACCAGCAATATCAGAATCCATTATTTAGTTTTTCATATACAGGGCGTTTCAAAACAAATGCGAAAAACTTCAGGGGGTGATTCCTTGTTCAAAATAAAGAGTAGTTTGCTTTATAAACGTTGGGTCAAAAGTCAACCATTAGGGAGATATCGCGGTATACATACATACAGCCGTTACTCGCTGACGAGTATTCGACACACATAAAGAAAATGGTCACGCAAGGCGTTTTCTTTCATGAGCTTTTCTGTGACTGAAAAGCCCGATACGTGATGTTATCTGCCTACCGCACTCCGGACATTCAAAAATCTCATTGCTTTGTTGCCTCTCTACTTTTTGGTTGCCGCTGTTAACTGAGTTTACAACCCTTCTCCATTGAGTTCTATTGTGAGCTGCTTTTTCCCACTCATTCTGCATGTTAATTCCCTTTAAATTTTCGTGGAAAATGTCCTTGTATCTTTTCAGTTGTCCACCCGGCCTCCTCTTACCGTCCACAAGCTCACCGTAAAGCAGAGATTTTGGTATGCGGTTTTCTTGCATTCTGCATACGTGACCAGCCCATCTTAAGCGGGATTTTGTGACCATGACTTCAATACTCTCGCAGTTAGATTTTTCAAGGACCGATACGTTTGAGACATGATGGAACCACCGGACTCTTAAGAGTTGTCTAAGGTGTCTCTGTTGCAACTTGTTCAATGCGTTCATGTGTCGGCGGTAAGGCACCCAGGTTTCGCTCCCATATATCATGGTGGGGATTATAATTGCTCGGTATACTGCAAGTTTTGTTTTTGTACTCAAGTCATGATTGTAGAAAACCCTGTCTTTTAATTTCCAGAATGCTCTTGAGGCGCTACTAATCCTGTGCTGAATTTCAGAGTCAATATTGGCCTTTTCCGAAATCAAACTGCCAAGGTAATTGAATTCCGCCACATATTCGAATAGTTCTTCTCCGATTTTTATAGCATTGTTGTGATCTTCCGGGGGAGTGCACATGATTTTAGTTTTGCCGATGTTCAGCTTAAGGCCCAAAGCCTCGTATGCCCAGGTATATGTGTTCAACATTTCTTGTAATTGTTGTACCGTGTTTGCAACTAGAGCGCAGTCGTCAGCGTATTGAAGTTCTGTGATAAATTTTGTACGTGTTTTTGCCCTGAGTCTTTTTATGTTGAACAGACCGCCGTCATATCTGTATCTAATGCCCAATCCTCTCTCCTGCAGTTTGCTGTCCACTATAATGGAGAGCGCTGCCATGAATATATGTTGAATAGGAGAGGCGCTAAGACACATCCCTGCCTAACTCCTGTATTTGTTAGGAATGGGTCGCTCTCAAGTGATCCATGATGTGACACTCTTGACTTGTTGTTGTTATGGAGGCTTTTACACACTGTAAGAAATTTGTTGGGTACTCGAACTTTTCCATAATTGCTTAAGCGCATCTCTGTTCACAGATCGAAGGCTTTTGTTAGATCGATGAATGCAACATAAAGTTTAGACTGCTGCTTTTTTACTTTTTCCTGTAGTTGACGGATGGAAAATATGGAATCGACGGTGCCGCGGTTGGTACGAAAACCCGTTTGCGATCCTGGGAGGATTTTTTTTCTATATATGGGTGCAGGCGGTTTGACATTATTTTTGCAAGAATTTTTCCGCCGATAGCTAATAGCAAAATTCCCCGGTAATTACCGCAGTCTGATGCACTTCCTTTGTTCTTAAATATATTCACTATATTCGCGTTGCGAAAATCGTGAGGTACCTCTCCGCTTTCCCATACGACATCAAAGAGAGCCTTAAGATGATCCATAATTTCTTTACTTGCACACTTATAGATTTCCGCCGGAATCGCGTCACAGCCAGCTGATTTGTTGCTGTTTTATGGAGGTCTTTATTTCTTGTTCTGTTATTGGGATGTCTAATACATCGAGGCTGTTATACTGAGGTATTGTGTTTAGTGCTTCCATATTGGGGTTGTTTTCTTGGTTAAGGATATGGCTGTAATGTTCTTTCCAGTGATTTCTGATTTGTTCTTCCTCTTTTAGAAGTTCGCCATTTTGAGCCATGATTGGGCAGCTTACCTTCTTAGTTGGACCGTATACTTCTTTTACAGCCTCGAAGAATTTACGATAATCGTGATGAGTGGCGTACTCTTGAATCTGATTCGCTTTTTGTGACCACCAGTTATCCTTTACTTGGCGCAGTTCTCTTCGAAGGGTGTTGTTGGCTGCTTTAAAGTTATCTACCAGTCTTGGATTAAGTGGATTTGCAGTGACGGCTTGATGTGCTCTATGCTTTTGTTCCAAAAAAGCCTGTATATGCTGTTGATTTTCGTCAAACCAGTCTGGTTGTTTCTTTTTGTTCGACTTTCCCAGTACTGCTTCGCTGGTTTTATGAATCGCATCCCTTAATTGTGTCCAGTCTTGTTCAGCTTCCAATATTGAGATTGAAGTTATCGGTGGAAGTGATTCTTTGATGGCTTCCCGGAGGGCGTCGGCGGTATTCTTGTTCTCTAGATCCCGTACGTTCAATCTGGTCATGTTGTTTTGCTTTTTACAGCGTGGATGTTTGGGTTTTAACTGGATTTTCATTTTTGAAATTAAAAGTCGGTGGTCAGTGCCGCATTCGGCATCTATTCTAGCTTTTGTGAGCCTAACATCTTTTAGATGCATCCTTCGAACGATTATGTGGTCCAATTGATGCCAGTGGCCTGATCTAGGATGTTTCCAGGTATCTTTAAACTTGTTCATCAACATGAACCACGTATTGGTGATGCAAAGATTATACTCTGCGCATGTTGTTAATAAGCGTTCACCATTGCTATTTGCGTTTTCCATTGTTTTCCCAATACGTCAGGCCATATTTCCTGTTGTTTGCCTACACGGGCATTAAAGTCACCTAGCAAGATGATTCGTTCGTGCTTTGGAATTCGTTGAAAGGCATTTTGTAATGCTTGGTAAAATTTATCCTTATCTTCAATTTTAGCGTCAAGGGTGGGAGCGTAGGCACTAATGTTGTTACGTAAGTTTTGTCTGATATGGGGTACCTTAGGGTCATAAGACGTTCGGAGACACCAATAGGTACTTCTGTTAACTTGGTGGCGATTTCGTTTTTGATCGCAATGCCTACACCATGAATTCTCCTGTGTGTTGCGGGGTGACCTTTCCAAAAGAAGGTGTAATGCTCCTCAGTGAGACTACCTTCATCTGCAAAGCGTGTTTCGCTTAGAGCGGCAACATCTATATTTAATCGGTGGAGTTCCTGTGAGACCAGTGCTGTTCTTCTCTCTGGTCGATTTGAATTTATCTTGTCCAGTAGAGTACGGACGTTCCACGCCGCGAACGTGAAACATTGATGTTTTTTGTTTCTCCGATGATACGCTCGAGTAGGCACCCCCGCCCGGAGATCCGATTGAGGGGGTATTTTACCTCCGGACGATAATTTTGTCCCACTCGAATGTTCCATCATTGCTGTGTGTAAGCTGCGTGAAAAGGTTTAACTGTGGCGGTTACGCTGCCGCACAGTTTTGGCTGCAACTGTAGCACGGGATGGCTATGGCACAGTGAGGACTGCGACGATAGTTCCCTTGTGCTACGTTCTCGGCCGGCTAGGTGTATTTTATTACTCCTTTTCCCCAGAAGATGGTAGGTCTGAGGGTTGTATAAGGTTATACCGCCTATACTCGGACGTCAGAGCCTCGTTTGTGTAAACAGGGTGCACCACGTGAAGGTGAGGTTGACTTTTGGGTAAGCTAGGCTATATGTATCGCTTCAATACCCCTTGCACCCCGCACCCCGCTTCAATACCCCTTGCATATCGCGGTATAAAGATGGCGGAAAAATAATGTTTTTATTCTTTATCTTGAAAATGAAAAACGATAGACTAATGAAATTTTATGGAAGCATTACTGTTATGAAAACATACTTTCTGGTAATTTTCTCACTTTTTTAAAATGAGTGGAAGGTGTTGAAATAAACTACCCCTATCATTCTTGTTAACGAAATTAAAAAAAAAAGCTTATCAAACACATGCAAAAAAATTAATTTGGATAGTTTAGTTTGTTTAGAAACTTTTTTATCTCCTGTGTTTTTTTGATAAAACTCACCGATTTGAAATTAAAAAATAAAATGTAAAGCATTACATATCAGGACAAAAAACATTTTTAGATAAAGAATCTAGTGGGCTGCTCTAATTTTTTTAGGAAAAAATCTAGTCGGCCGCTGTCACTTTTTAGGATGTTTCTAATATTATTTTATTGACATTACTCTACTGCAATACGTTATTACCTAGATTGTTATTATTATTATTATTTCATTCCATTCTCTTCTCGCCTTCTTAATTGGCGGTAATAGGTGAATCCGGGTCTCAACAAGAGACCTAAGGTATTCACCCTAACACCTTTCGGAGTATGTGTGCTGTTCCCAGCAAAGCTATCTTCTGTACTTCGTTCGTTGATGGATGGCCAGGTATAAGTTTGATGAAATTACTATGACCTTTAGTAAGCATACCCAGTGCACCAACTACTACTGGGACTACTTTCGACTTCGTGTTCCACATTCTGCTGATTTCAATTTCAAGATCTTTATACTTGCTGATCTTCTCTGCTTCTTTCGCTGATATGTTGTTGTCGTCTGGAACAGACATGTCGATCAGGAGGCAGATACTGTTTTTCTTGTCATGGAATACCAGGTCCAGCCTGTTGGTTAATATTGTTCGGTCTCTGATAATTGGTACATCCCATAGGACTACAGTGTCGTTTATATTTAGAACTTTCTCGGGAACGTGTTCATAATACTTGTCCTGCACCTGTACACCTAACTCTCTGCATATAATCCAATGTATGTATGCTGCAACCTTGTTATGTCTATTGGTGTATTCTGTCGAGACAAGTGTGGAGCATCCAGCTACCAGATGGCTGATATGTTCTTCCGCTCTATTGCACATTCTACATTTGCTGTCTATAGATTGTTTTAGATGTTTTTCTGATAATATCTGGTCTTAAGTGCTTGATCCTGAGCGGCGATGATGAGACTCTCTGTTTCTCCTTTAAGTCCCGAACTTCTTAACCATGCTGTACTTCCTTCCCGATCGACTGTCGGTTTATGTAGATTTCGGTAGAATTGTCCATGCAAACGCTTTTGTTCTAAACTCTCTATTTTATTTCGTTCCATACTATGTTTTAAATTTTCAATATTTTGTGTAGTTGTTTCTTGTTTAGAGAATTTGGCTAGGATATTGATAGCTTCTTTTTGAATAGAGTATTTCGCCTTCTTTTCATCGTGGGTTGCTATTGCCTTGCAGTATTTATCTCTGTTAAGATCGATATAGTTGCTCAGACTTGTGATAGCAGAGTTGAAAGCCGACTCAATTTCTATTAACCCTCGTCCACCATTTCGTCGTTTAATATACAGCCTATGCACATCGGCCTTTGGGTGATGTAAGCCACTTATAGTGAGAAGCTTCCTAGTTTACAATCCACTTTTCCAAGCTCTCGCTTCTTGGCCAATCAACAATATACCAAAACTATAGGTCATGAGCGGAACAGCTAATGTGTTAATCGCTTTTATTTTATTCGTTGCGTTTAATTCTGTACCTAATATCTTCCTTACTCGCCGGTAGTATTCTTTTGAGATTTTGTCTTCATTTTATTGTTATCTATCCTGTCCATTTCTTCAACCCCTAGGTACTTGTAAGACTCACCAATATCTAGATTTCTGATCGATGTTTTTTCGTCTAATTTTACATTATCTATCTTAATTAGCTTGCCACCTTTATATATTGCCGTAGCACACTTATCAAGTCCGAACGCCATTCTGATGTCATCACTGAATTCCTTGACTGTTGAGAGTGCTAGTCGTAATTGGCTTTCATCTTTTGTGAACAACTTCAGGTCGTCCATGTAATTATCTTATTATTATCATTATTATTAGTCCATTATTATTATCATTATTATTAGTCCATTATTATTATCATTATTATCACAAGATTCTTTATCTAAAAATGTTTTTGATCCTGACATGTAATGCTTTACATGTTATTTTTTAATTTCAAATCGGCGAGTTTTATCAAAGAAACACAAGAGATAAAAAAGTTTCTAAATAAACCAAGCAATCCAAATCAATTTTTTTGCATATGTTTGATAAGATTTTTTATTTTTATTTTTTATTTTAAATTTCGTTAACAAGAATGATAAGGGTAGTTTATTTCAACCCCTTCCACTCATTTTAAAAAAAGTGAAAAAATTACCAGAAAGTGTGTTTTCATAACAGTAATGCTCCCATAAAATTTCATTAGACTATCTCTTTTCGTTTTCAAGATAAAAAATAAAAACATTATTTTTCCGCCATATTTGTACCGCGATATCTCCCTAATGGTTGACTTTTGACCCAACGTTTATGAAGCAAACTACCCTTTATTTTGAACAAGGAATCGCCCCCTGAAGTTTTTCGCATTTGTTTTGAAACACCCTGTATATCTTGGATAATTAATGTACACACTGTTCAAACTAAACGTTGACATGTAAAAGAGGATCAAAGGTGACTTGATATTACTGATCCATTATCATGTTGGCCGTTGAATACAGGGTTGCTTATTATTCTGCCGCTATTCAACTTCCGCCAGGTCTACTCTATTTCCATCTGTAATGAGTTCTACAAAATTGACTTTTGGCCGCTTAAATAATCAAAATACCCGTATGTGCGCTCGAGACGTTATCTTGAATTAAAGATACAAAAAACTGTATTTTTTGAAAATATATCCGCAGCGGTTAATCTTGTAACGTTTTTAGTTCGTTACATGTCTTTTTTTATATATAATATATGATGTCTGGCCTATCATCACCGGATTCCCTCTCGTTCAGGCCGGATAGTTTATTTGGCGCGTAATTTTTACGTTCTCTAGTCGCCAACCCTGTTATCGTTCGACACAACCCTGTTACTATTCTGTGGAGGCGCGCGCTGTCAACATCGCTTCTGTCAACTCTCCGTGCTTAACCTCACTTTGTTTTGACGCTCTGTTGTATCCCAGCTTTTAGAAATAGTGATTATTTAAATCTTGCTGTTTAATTTGAATCAGCTGCTATTTCGAAGCTACAGGTAAAGATGAGTTATTACCTTTTATAGATTCGATATTATTATTGAATATTTTTAGGGTAGAGTTATGGATGTCCCAACTTGTATTTGTGTTTTGCTGGCACGTTGGCGTCCCTTTTCTTTTGTCCTTCAGAGTGTCACATGGAAGAAAGGACATGTTGTTTATTATTTATTGAGCCCTCGGAAGTATTTCGAGTGTCCAAGGTGCGGACTGTGTCCAAGGTACGGACTGTGTCCAAGGTACGGACTATTTCCAAGGTACGGACTGTGTCCAAGGTACGGACTGTGTCCAAAGTAGTGTCTTGTGTACGGATATTATCTTATGTACGGATGTCCTATGGACGAGTGTCCCCAGTAAGAACGATTTTTTCTTACATATAAGTGCCACAGCGTGGATGTAGCTTGAGTCCCATGCTGCTTCGTTCCCAGCTGTAAGCTAGTTATCCAGAATGTCACATGGAAGAAAGGACATATTGTTTATTATTTATTGAGCCCTCGGAAGTATTTCGAGGTAGGTTTATTTTGTTTATTAGACCTTGTTTGGGTTTAAACAAGAGTTTCATATTTTTAGGGTCCAAGGTACGGACTGTGTCCAAGGTACGGACTATTTCCAAGGTATGGACTGTGTCCAAGGTACGGACTATTTCCAAGGTACGGACTGTGTCCAAGGTACGGGTAGTGCCTTATGTACAGACATTATCTTATGTACAGATGTCCTGTGGACGAGTGTCCCCAGTAAGAACGATTTTTTCTTACATCTAAGTGCCACAGCGTGGATGTAGCTTGAGTCCCAGGCTGCTTCACTCCCATTTCTAAGACTAGTCAGTAGCTACGGCTGTAAGGATTCATGGTGTCCTCAATCTGGCCCCTTTTGTTGTTTTGACCAACAGGATCGCCGACATACAGTACAGAGATGCTAGACCACCTCACGCTGCTACTGTTTGAAGCAAGGTTACATAAAAGAACAGCTAAGTGTATATTTAACTTCTAGTTTCACATTTAACATCTAAAATATTTTCAGTCTTAAACAGTAACGTACATTTTAAATAATATCGTACAGACTATATTTAGTGGTTAGATTATTAAGAACATTTATGTCGATGCAGTAGTTACAATGTGATTTAGATTTTAGGTTTCATTATATAACGCCTTGTAATAGTATTACTTTCTATAGATATTATTATTGCGCTATATTAACAGATGAATAACGAGACATAGATTCTAGAATCTACAGGTTGCAACATATCAGATTTAACACCGCATAAAATTTAACAATTTAAATAAAGTAATGCTACTTTTCTTATATTTTCTATAACGTTACACGCATTGTATTTTTTCATAGTCTTTTCATAGAACATATTTAATATTATTTACATACATAGTTTTACCACTATAATAATTATTAAAATTGTACAATGCTATTTACCATCAGAATTCATCATGAATAAATATAGTCATTAGTTTTAAGTATTATACAACTGTGTTTTCTTTCTCTGTACATGCCTGGCGCCCAATATCTATTTTTTTGTTTATTGTTCTTAATTAGTTTTCTTTCCAGTGAAATACCTTATCCACGACTGCTCTCCGATGAAAAGCTGCCGTTCGCAGTGGTAGTTGTTTAAAAAACGCTACAATCTTACGTTTAAAATGTTGGAATAAAAGTTAGATATCGATATTTTTTCGATGTATCAAGTATAACGGGACATCGTAAAAAGAGCGGAACAATTTGGGTGGAGTAATAATTTGGGCGGAGACAAAAAGGGCGAAGAATATTTTGCAGATAACGAAATTTCCGCCTAAATTTTTCCTACAATCTTTTTGTTGACACCCTTCTTGTTTCCGCCCAAGTGACGTAGACCCAAGAATACGACCCCAGTCGCATATGAATTGGACCAAGGAGATACATTAACACAATATCGCATTTCATGAAAAAAAAACATGAAAAAGTAGCTGAGAACATTCTGTTTCTCCATGCTTTTAGTGGCTGTGACACGACATCGTCAATGTTCAACCAAGGAAAAATGAAGTTTTGTTCGCTTCTCCAGAAAACAGCAGGACTCAGTGACACCATTGGCATTTTTAAACATCAGGATGCAACACCAGAGGACATCGCAGATGCTAGAGCACGCTTTCTCGTTGCTTTGTATGGTGGCAACTTGGAAGAAGACACCTTAGAAGAAATGCGCTACCAAAGTTTTTGCTAGATCAACCACAAAAAGTAAATCCAATCTTGCTTCATTGCCACCAACGAAGGATGCTGCACGGTATCATTCTTTCAGGACATATCATCAAGTCCAAAAATAGTATGGAATCGAGAAAAAAACTGAAGACTGTGGCTGGAAACTGGGCAGCAATGGGCTTGTTCCGCTTACCATGACAAAACAAGCAGCACCCGACAACTTATTCAAATTCATTGCACTTGTGTTTTTAGTAGCACTTGTAAAAAAGGATGCGTCGCAGCATGTGGTTGTAGGAAAGCTGGGTTGAAGTGTTCCGTTGTATGTGGCTTCTGCAGTGGTCAGCCATGCGAAAATGTCCCGGAGGTTCACATCGACATTGAGGACAAAGATAACCAAGACTTAACAATGGAAGAGCAATATATATAAGCACCGATTACGATGACTCTGAAGACAATACTCAAAACGTTATTAATAACCGACCCGGACCACCAAAAAAAAAGAAAACGATAATAAATTGCCATGGCACTACCTTATTTTTCATTTCTTTTTATGTTGTGCGTTATATTTCAATGAGACATATGAAGGTTATAACATATTTTTTTCGCTCCGTGGCACCGTGGCTTTTTAATTTCGGAAAAAATACAAAATTGGGGAGTTTTTCTATTTTTTTGGAAAATATGTTCAACTTTTCGTCACTGTACCTTCTATCCAAGATGGCGTCTCGAGCGGTCCCACCCCAAGGTCAAAAACTTGGATTTTTTGTCAAGACACAAACCTTAACAATATATAAAAAAACTACTACTACACCACCTTTTGTATGGCAAAACTGGAAAAAATTGTCCACATATTGGCTCTCGTATTGATTTTATAGCAAAGACGCTGTGATTTAAATATACTTATATCGATGCGCGCGTCTCACTTGTAAGCTGCCTGTATGGTATCAACCATACATACAGCTTTATCCACGTCGAATTGGAAAGCTTCGTAACATCCAAGTAAGTAGATTACTACCAACTTCCAACTCGACTTGGTTAAAACAGTTAATACGAACAAGCAGCTTACAATGGAGACGCGCGCAGCATCCACTAATGGAAAACCCCATGGAATGGCCATGGAAATCCATGCCAATGGAATTATATGGCAACATCCAAGTTTCCTTATTGGTTCAAGTGTATTCAAGGGTCCTAATTCAATTAGAAATTAATCTCTTGAGTAAATTTGTTTTCGTGAACCTTTCCAATATTTTAAAGCTATTCAGCTATTTGGGCGGAGATGAATCCAACAAATCAAAGATCATTAAAATCGGTCTAGCCGTTCATCGGTTATAAATGGTGAAACTAAAAGGTGCAACTCACCTGACTCTATTTTACTTATTTGTATTACAGTGTGCTTAAAAATGAGACTGACCAAAAATACTATCTAAATATTAAGAGAAGTAATTAAAAATTTGTATTTAAGTAATATTATTTCAATTAATTATTAGTCATCGCAACAACTTAAATACAGGGTCCGGCAATAGTGCGTCGGGCATCTGTAGCTCCTAGAATAAATAACTTGTAAATTTTGTTTAAGTGCAAACCTAAAGTATGTACTAGGAGGTATTTTAGGAAAATGTTTTGACTTCTATAGAGTGGCTCAAAAAAGTATGAGTAGATCGGAATGAATTTTTTGAAATGGAACATCCGCTAAATTCTATATATTATTTTTTGCAGAATTAGAAAATGAACGTTTTTTGTATTTAGAGTATTTCAAAATTGTTAACAGTTTCGCAGATATTCGCGATTTTATATTTAATATGACATTTTCCATAGTAAATTTTTATCAAAGCCGCCCAATATTTTTTTTTCTCATACCTATTATATCTTTGAAAGAGCCATATGAAATAATACTGCGTGTACAGCAGTATTATTTCATATGTATAGTTTATAAGCACATAACCAGAATAAAAATTTTAAAATACATTAAATTAAAAAAATTTTCATTTTTGAACCCTCCATCTAATGAAAAAATAATACAAAGAAAAATTATTTTATATTTTAGAAAGTTTGGCATTGAATTTTGAGCACCCTGTATGATTTAAGATTACGATATTTATAGCAAAGTAAGTATAGATCATCTAAAGTAAATACCTAATAAAGTTTTGATTTCAGGACAGTTCTTGTAATAAGTTTTTTTAATTTTTTAAGGAGGGTTAAAAAATATATATTTTTTATTAATTTATTAATATCTCGGAAATTATCGAAATATATTTACTCATATCCTATGATTATGTAAAGTGATCTGAAAGGAAGCCAAAAATGAAATAATATACAGGGTGTTCCGCTTCAAAAAAATAATCCCGATCCACACATACTTTTTTGAGCCATCCTATAGAAGTTATTCTAGGAGCTACAAATTCCCGACGCATTATTGCCGGATCCTGTATATCATAATGCAGAATTATAAATATAGGAAAATTTTGCATCTTACATACTTTGTTTGCATGCTAGTTATGGAAGTTATATTGTAACAAAAATAATAATTTACGGGCTCTCGTAAAAGTTTATAGGTATTGTAAAATATGTTTAAAGTACGTGTTCATGTAAGCTTTCCATACTAAAAATATACCATTACACGGAATGTTAACTGTAAATAATTTAAATAATTATACACATTCATAGTTTGAAAATGTCATAAAAAACCCAAAATATACATAACCCAAACAATCCATTAATGCATATATTATTAAGTAAACGAAATACAACTTCCTATTGAACATAATAGTCAATATGTTTCTGTACTGAATAGCTTAGGAATCACAATAGATAGAGAAAAGATAGTAACTAGTGTATTTGATATACACTAACAGATACAAAAAATGGACACCTTAAAATTTTCATGTATTTTAATAATTATTTTTAAAATGTTGTTCTAAAACATCTATTCTCGATAGTTTATTTCTTTTATTAATTCCAAGAGCATTTTTGTTGGAAATATTTACTTTTGGAGACATCCGTAATATTTGATAACAATTTTAACATTAAACTTATTCAGAACATCGAAATTAGTGGCTTTATTTAGCGTAGAAGTTTGTTTCTCTAATCTCAATTTAAGCATTCAGAACGTCAAAATTAGTGGTAGCAATTTTCAAGTAGAAAAAGTTAACAATTTATTAACTTTTGCCAATAAGTCTACTTGAACTACGAATTATATTAAGTAATATCAATTTGGTAATATCATTTTGGTCTGTATTATCATTCGTCAAGAGAAATTGTAGTTACAAATGCAAAATTATAATTACTTTATAAACTAACTAGCGTGTACCAGCGACTTCGTTCGCGTCGAATTAATCATTTGTAATGGTGATGATAAAGCAAAGCAAGAATTTCCATTAACATACAAACTGGTTAAAATTTTCTCACATTTATGTCAGCATGAGAAAAAACAATATGGCGATATTATTATATAACTTGTAATATTTGAGGGGTAGTTTCACCTCGTTGGAATTTTACTTTCGAAAAATCCGTTTGCCAAATATAAGCTTTTTACGTCAAGCAGTTTAAGCAGAATCGTGGCTAAGAAATTACCCAACTTTTTGGAACACCCTGTATGATTTTTTAAAAAATTTCAAAATATGTAAAAAAACAAATAAATTATGCTTGTCCAAGCGTTTTCCCGAAAAACTAACCGTTTTTTAAATAACAAATATTGTAATATTTGAGGGGCGTTTTCACCCTCTTGGAATTTGAGATTCGAGAAACCCCTCCTTATCGAACCTCTACACTCCATAATCAATCCGTTTGCCAGAAATCAGGTTTAAACGTCAAGCAGTTTAAGCAGAATCGTGATTACTCAATGGTCATATTTTATGAAACACCCTATATAAATTTATAAAAAAATCTTAAAATATGTAAAACAACAAAATAAAATATACGTATTTAACAGTTTTTCGGAAAAACTCACCGGTTTTTAAATAAAAAATATTTTAATATTTGAGGGATAGTTTCACCCCCTTAGAATTCGAGTTTCGAAAAATCCCTTCTTATCCACCCTCTACACCCTAAAGTCAATCTGTTTTCCAAAAATCAGCTTTTTACGTCAAGCGCTTTAAGCAGGATCGTGATTAATCAGTGACCAGATTTTTCGAAACACCCTGTATACATTTTTAAAAAATCTTAAAATATGTAAAAAAACAAAATAAAATATACGTGATTAAGCGTTTTTTCGGAAACTTAACAGTTTTTTAAATAAAAATATTGTAATATTTGAGGGGCGGTTTCACCCTCTTGGAACTGGAATTTCGAAAAATCCCTTCTTATCGAACCTCTACACCCTAAAATCAATCCCTGTATGCCAAAATTGAGCTTCTTACGTTGAGTGGTTTGAGCAGGATCGTGATTAATCTGTATGTCACTTAAGGATTTTATATATTAGTATAGATTATTAGGATTTCTCTATAAAACCGACTACCGCTAGCTGTTGCTAGGTTATTATTTTAATTTTAATTGTATTTTTTTAGACGTGAGTAATCGTAAATTCTTTAGCATAAAGTATAATTGAAACCACTAATTTATTAAATGGTAGAGATCAAATTCGGGACTTAAAACCAACTCTGCTAATGTAATTGCCAATAAACAATGATAATATGACTTTTCAATAGGAGTGGCATTACAAAAACCATAAGCAAAGGCATTCATTTAAATGCCGCAACCGCATATGCGGCATTTGGCGATCTCCGATCAATGCTTCGCCGATTTCCTATGTGTGTGGATGAGGAGTTCGGCAACTCGATCGGCGACGAGAACGAGAGCTCATCTCTATGTTGTTGAGCCCGCATGTGTAGATTGAAAGGCGAAGTCCGATCACCAGCGCTCGGAGTTCGCTAAATGCCGCATGTGCGGTTGCGGCATAATACGTTTGCTGTAAATCGTAATACTACCTTTTTCAGAAGCGAATATCTCCATTAAAAACAACGCTATTGAAATAAACAAAAAAACTATGGAAAATAATACACCTTAATAAAATTCTTTTATTTTATTATTAATTTTCCTATGAAAGAAGGATATGAATAAAAATCTTTTAAGTATTCGGAATTTTGAGATTTTTAAGGTGACTCCATATGTTATGTTATGGTTATTGATAACATATGGAGCGGAAACGCTGAAATTAGCAAAAAATCAGCAGATAATCTAAAGAGCAATGGAAAGAGCCATACATAGAACCACAAAAAGAGATAGAATAATAGAAAGTCCAATAATACCATCAGACAATGAGCTAAGGTGACAGACTTAGTTGAACACATAACCAGAATAAAATGGATGGGTAGGTCTATGGGGCAAACGGTGGACTAAAATAATATTGGAATGGCTGCCATGAAAATGGCAGGAGTAAACCACCAAGAAATAAACTAACGGGGGGTAACCACAAATAGGGGTAAACCACCGACGCGGCGATGCGCTAGAGCGATGATATAAAAAGAATCGCTAGGAATTAGGTGAATGACGGCCTATGAATCGCGAAACGTGGAGGCTATGCAATGAAGCTATGCATTTTGATCAGTATAAAATTGCACAATTTTGCTTTCATTTAACCGTCCTCTTATATTTACGTACCCTGTATATCACACTGCAAAATATAATAGAAGTATCCAAACAAGTTTAATTAAAATTTTTAAAATACTTTTTTACACACGACCTTATCACTTTCCCTAATCGTTCCGTCCAAAAACACACAGCGACATTAAAGCTTCAAACCGACGCACATTAAAATTTCCATTTTCGTTACTTCCCGTTGGCTAAACAACCACGAACAAAACCTGAGCAGCTATGTGTTCGTGTGTTTATGTGCGAGTGTGTGATATGTTTCTGTCTCTAACCGTCCCTTTAAGCTGCCAGCATTCGGGGTGATATATGCGAGGCTTAAAAGATCAACTGACCGCCGAGTGACAGACCCCTGGAAATAAAGGTGAATGTTGCTGTACCTTTTGTCCAGCCAAATAAAACAGCTTAGACGCATCGGAAGGAGAGGTCAGATTATCTGATATATTAAATTGTATTTAATAGTCGAAAGTTTTTCTTAAATGACAAGAGAAAATTGAAATTTCACAAAGAATAAATAATTATAACAAAGTCGGATTAGTTACGTCATTTATAGCTGAAGAACGGCTTGGATCGATTTTAATGATTTTTTATTCGTTGGATTCATGTTCGCCTCCAAGAGCAGAATAACTATTAAAATATCTATTAACTGAAAAAAAATAATAGAAAATTAAGTTTGAAACTCGGCCATATTCAGCAGTTGACAGTTCATATTAGGCATACATATTGCTAATTTGTAAAAATTGATATCCACTGTAAGTCAGTGACATACTAGACATTATGAAATAGAAATTCAATGGAAAATAGTGGGAAAGTAGCATATTCAAATGTAGGAAGAGAGTGAAGTATATAGAGAATACCTACGAATTGAAATGTAAACAAAAACATAGAGACCAAATGACGACTGTCAAATTAATCTTCGATTATTCTTCCTTTTTCATTTTCAACCCAAGAACCAAAAATCAGAGATTTGGCGTTAAAATCTCCCGCAATGATGGCTTCTTTGTTCTTTGTTCGGACGATTCTTTCTATCTCAGTCAGTAGCTATTTTATGAGTTCACTAGGCTTATTGGGCGAAAAGTAACATGAGAACATTAATATGTTATTAAACTCAATACAAACATCCCCAGAACCAGGGATATAGTCCAAGGACTAGGGTTGTAGTATCTAAGTTTGCCCGTAGAAAGCTATCATCGATTTTATCACAGATGTTGTTCTTTTTTGCGGTCACATTGGGTTCTTGTCCCACTATCAAGTTAATGTTTTAGAAATGCATGCATTGGAGCAGCAGGTAGTATGCAGCTCCGCGCCTGTCTATGTTTATTTGAAATGCCGAGAGAATATTGGATATGCTGGCTTCTTCAATCGCTTTGATGATTGCGGTTTCAAAGCCGGAGTATTTATTACCGATCTTGGCACTGAATGAAAAAGTGGGTAGCAGGAGACCCCGGTGTAGTGTACCGGTAGGTGTACTATCTTCAACGCTTTGTTCTTTATCTCAGAAGCTCTCATGTAGTTCCTGTCCCAGTACGCTGCCGTTAAATACATCACTTGGGGAGGGTATATGGACCTCCTTTTATCGTGGAGTCTCCTCTGAAACTTCGTCCTTGTATGTTAAGCTTTGTATTTTCTTGGCCTTCATAGGCGCTTTCCTCAACGCTTTACATTTGCATCTATTGGCGGTGTGGCCTGATGTATTACAGACTAGACAGTGCATCTCGCCTGTGCACTTTTTTGCAGTGTGACCGTAATTACCGCATTTATAGCACTTATCTTTCCTCTTGCCTCTTGGCAATTTTCTGTCGAGGGGTCGTGGCCCCAACATCTTTTGTACCTCAATATAATAAGTTCTGGTTCCACTTCAAAAAGAAGTGAGGCAGGGTTACAGTGACGGCCTGGGTTGCGCTGCGTTTGATCTTAAATCGCTTATCTTCGTATTCTCTGCAGTACTCAGACAGTCCTCCAGCGCCTCACGTGCATCGTGTTTTGTTGTTTCAGCGTCTATCCCTCTAACATGTATGGTCTCGAAGACCGTGGTCATCATGTGGATGAATAGCTTGACCTAATACGTTAGAGATTAGTTCACACTTAATAACTGTTTATTGAAACACTTATTAGTAATATATGTGATAGATTATTTGGTTTTTTGAATGACAAACTTTTAACAATTTTAAATTATTGAATTATTGAAAAAAAAACGAATCCAGTAATTTAATTAACAATTGTTTGACAGTGATTTTACTAATCACATCTGATTTTCGTTGACATCTTCGAGACTGACTCCATAATTTGAGTTATTTAACAAAACAACCTCTCTAATGCTTTTTACTTGTAAACAAATCTGCAAAACCAACAAAAAACCCTCGAAAAAACCTTACGATTCCAAATTCAGGATTGTACTTCCCCGTCGTTATGCAGAAAAAGTTGTTTTGCTGAAATACCTATAATACCTACTGTCTAACCCAATGGAATTACACAAAAAATTATTATTTTTTTTTAGTTTTGTTCTTCAGAAACAAGATAATGACTTTTGTCAGACGTGAACCCGCCACAAAGCTACCGACATTAAGAGTTAAAAATTTGCACGAAATTCTTGCAAATACTTTATACAAAATAGGCATATATTTATATCCTGTAATTTACATAGATAATATTCTAGTGATGGGTTGTTATTTAACTATCTGTTATTTTATAACAATTATTTAGAAATAACATAACGTAACCGTTACTACTTTTAAAAAATAACAGATATAAAATAACGACACGCAGAGGTCGACTGTTCGTGAAACGAAGTCGGTGCTCTGCACCGCCACGAAATTCGATGCTGCTCGAAGCAATTCCAAAAAACAACTAGTATGGATGGAAAACATGTTATTTCGACAACCATCGATACAGGCGGCGAGATACAACTGTCAACGGAGTGGGGTATGCGCTAAGGCGCGGCGCGATATATTGGGCTTACAACAGCTTAAAAATAATAGGATATAAAAGAAGCAGCTTTTTTGAAACAGTTGCGGGCATAACGCCTGGCGATCGAGATAACAGGAATGGGAAAGGAACGCTGCTGCATCGGTCGATTGTCGATGGAGGTTCGAAACAGGTTGGAGAATAACGCATCAGTTGTTTTAGATACCATCAGTAGTTTTTCAACCTGTTACGAGCATAACGGGCGGAGGTCGAGATATTATGGCGCTGTATGTTTCAGTACTTGGTTATTAAGTTTCAATATTTAGGTATTTATTTATTCTGAAAAATTTTCAGAATAATATTTTAAGATTTTTTAAAAATGTATACAGGGTGTTTTGAAAAATCTGGTCATTGATTAATCACGATCCTGCTTAAAGCCCTTGACGTAAAAAGCTGATTTTTGGAAAACGGATTGATTTTAGGGTGTAGAGGTTCGATAAGAAGGGATTTTTCGAAACTCAAATTCTAAGGGGGTGAAACCACCCTCAAATATTAGAATATTTTTTATTTAAAAACTGGTGAGTTTTTCGAAAAAACTCTTAAACATGTATATTTTATTTTGTTCTACATATTTTAAGATTTTTAAAAAAGATATACAGGGTGTTTCATAAAATATGACCATTGAGTAATCATGATTCTGCTTACACTGCTTGACGTTTAAAGCTGATTTTAGGCAAACGGATTGACTGTGGGGTGTAGAGGTTCGATAAGGAGGGGTTTCTCGAATCTCAAATTCCAAGAGGGTGAAAACGCCCCTCAAATATTACAATATTTGTTATTTAAAAAACGGTTAGTCTTTCGGGAAAGCGCTTGGACACGCATAATTTATTTTGTTTTTTTACATATTTTGAAATTTTGAAAAAAATCATACATGATGTTCCAAAAAGTTGGGTAATTGATTAACCACGATTCTGCTTAAACTGCTTGACGTAAAAAGCCTATTTTTGGCAAATGGATTTTTCGAAAGTCAAATTCCAACGAGATGAAACTACCCCTCAAATATTACCCAGTTATATAATAATATCGCCATATTATTTTTTCTCATGCTGACATAAATGTGAAATTTTTTTATCCAGTTTGTATGTTAATGGAAATTCTTGCTTTGCCTTATCATTACCATTACAAATTAATAATTCGACGCGAACGAAGTCGCGGGTACACGCTAGTTTAAGTGTAAAATTAATTCGAACTCTAGTGTGTAGTTGGTTTACTTATGAAGAATATACTACACATTTTCTTAGATTGCTATTTTTTGACCGCAAATGGTAAAATCATAACTAAGAGCTTCTCGCCCGTCGAGTGAGATGCAATTCAGGATCTACGCGGATCGAGGGGCAGGGCGTAGGTAGATCGGAATGTATAGGTATAGACGAGTGGCGGCATTGTGGCTTTTTTATATCGCAATTTGTAAACAGCGCTTATTTGTAAACAACCACCGTTTTTAGAGAGGTATTTTAGATAACAATCGATATTTAGAAATGTTATGACACCCTGGAAATACTACCACCGAGCACGTCATTGTTGCAACTTGCAACTGCGTTAATACGCCTGGCGGTGACCGCCTCATACTCTTTCAGATATTTAGCAATAAAATAAAGAAACCTGTTATTTTTAAGCTGTAACTTTAAGCTGTTTTTTATAAATAACTATAACAGTTTCAACTGTTATCTAAAAATAACAGTTTTGCCCATCACTATAATATTCAGCAAATAAGATCACCACTACTAAACGATAATACTTTCATACTTCCAATTCGACGCGCATCCAGCAATAACAAACTGCGGCATAAATCAGAGCCCGAAATGAAAAATGACGGAGTCTACACTTTAACCTTATTTAATTCCTCTCGAACGGCGCCGGCGGTAGTATTTTTGCTCCTTTCTGACATACATTTTATTGGGTTCGCCCCCGCAAAGAGCGAAGAGTGCAGAAAGAAACTGACCATTGTTGAGTTAAAATTCAATTTGAGTTTCTTTATTTCTTTCTTCTCTTCTCGGTGCGGCCAGTCCGTACGTGGCGGGTTTAAATTGCAAAATTCTCCCGATTCTTTGCCAAAGTACGACGCTTTACTCTATTTTCTTTCGGTTGGAAATTGTAAATTTGTAATTCTGCAAGCTTTATTTAATCTCTTAAGGAGGTTTATTGCTTTCGAGATGTATTTATTAGATTCTTTACGAAATAGTCTTTTATGTTAGAGAATCTATTCAATACACTCAGTTTAACGTCACAAGAAAGTTTTCGATAGACGATGACAGAAAAAGGACAAATGACGTCCACACCAATCCGTTTATTCCGCTAAAAAGTTTCTAATATTTTTTTAAGTTAATTAACAGAATCAGACACTTGTATAATACTGTGCCTGGACCTTTCCAGAGCTTTTGACAGTGTAGATCACAATATTTTGCTGAATAGGTTGGATGGGAAGTCATACTTGTGTGGGCGAACACAGCAGGTTCTATATTGATTTTAATTTGAATGGCAGAAAAATAACTTCTAACAAGGTAGTCATTAGAAAGGGGGTAGCACAGGGTTCAATATTGGGTCCACTTCTTTATATCCTGTTCACAAATGAGGTACCCCATATTACTCCGGAACAAACAGTATTATATGCTGATGATACGACTGTGCTTTTCAGTGCAAGTGATGTCCTTTCACTCTCAACCAGAGTCCCCTTGGCTGTGTTCGATTTTTCGAAGCATTTTTACTCTATTGGACTATCTCTCAATATATCCAAGACACAGTGTAGGTATGTTATTTATCAATCGATACTCAATTCCCTTTATCCTCCAGCATGAGCAAGAGGAAATATGTTCAGTCAATAGCGTTTCATTTTTTCGTTTAACGATCGATAGACGTTTAGATTGGCTTTACCATTATTGAAGTACCGGCATCTAAAATTTCTCAGTTCTGTTATGCGCTGTGAGTAATATCGGGGTCCGTTGTTGCTATGTCAGCTTACTATGCTTTTGTCTATTCCAGATTTAAGTATGGTATTATCTTTGGGGCAACTCCACGGGGGTGAAAGGGATATTAGGAATACAGAAAAAATGCTTACGTAGTATCTTCGGATTGAGTCAGCAGGAGAGCTGCAGGGAGATTTTTGTTGAACATAACGTGCTTACAGTTCTTCCCATGTATAGATATACACCTGCGTGCATAGAAATCGGCCCAAGGCAAACTTTTGAAGTTAACTATATATTTTTTAGAATGTATTTGTAAGATTAAGAAAAAATATATACTGTTTGAAGGACAATTTTATATTCTTTGAAAAGAGTTTAGAGATACTAATTTGTATTTCGGTTTCTTTGGATTAAAATTATTAAGTTAATGCATGAAACAAATTATCGTTTTTCATTACTAAGATGTATGCCATTATTTATTTATTTATTGATTGACAATTAACTAAAATAAATTTTCAATAATGGGTATGACCCCCTCTTGCTCTTACAAATTCTCTCATACAGTTTGGCATAGATTCAATCAAGTTTCATATTGTTGCTTGCGGTATGTTAAGCCAATCTTCTTATACTGCAACAATGAGCTCTGGGATAGATGCTGGGGCTCTTTGTCTAGTACGAATCCTTCGTTTTAGCTCATCCCATAAATGTTGTATCGTGTTTAAGTCTGGACTGCATGCTGGCCATTCCATAACCCGAAAACCGACTTCTGAAATATAATCGTGTACGATTCTTGATGGGTGTGCTCTCGCATTGTCATGGAAAAGTGAATTCGCTTCCAATGTAGTCGATGTAAGGTACCACATGAACTGCTAAAATCTCCTCAATATCCCTAGCACCAGTTAAACATCCTCTCGTGCTGACGCCGACGGTCGTCCCAACGGATAAAAACTGAGTCGGTTCGCGCAGTCATAGAAATTGTAACCCAAATCATGCAGAAACCACCTCCATAAGCAATCCGCTCCTCAATGCAACATTCTGCGAATCGCTCATCTGGCCTCTGGAACACTTTTCTTCTACGGTCGCTACCATAGAGGCATATCCTGGTCTCATCTGAGAATAAAACACATTCCCATTGTTCTAGTGGCCAATTCAGATGTTCCGTGCAAAAGGCAGACGTGTTTGACGATGAGCTGGGGTAAGTTTTGAACCAATTGCGGGTGTTTTGGGAGTCATGTTACTGTCCTTCAATCTTCGTCTTACTGTCCTCTGACTAACAGTCACTCCTCGTATTTCACGGAGCTGTTGTTGCACCTGAATAGCATTAAGATGCCGATTTCTTAATATTGTTGACACAATAAAGCGGTCATCACGATCCGTTGTATATCTCTTTCCACCAGTTCCAGGTCGCCTACGTAAGGATCGAGTCTCCTCATATCGTTCACACACTCTTCGAACCGCTCCGCGTGTCATATGCAGTTGCCGAGCTACAGCTCTCTGTTTAAGTCCATTTTCAATTAAAGCGATTACTTTGGTAGCTTTTTTCCGTGATGTATGCATTAAATTGAAACACTAATCAAACAATGAAACAAAACAAATCAAACAATGAAAGAACAAGGTGCAAATTTCGATTACAAAGTAACAGTAAAGTAGTAATTGCAATATTTGATAAGTTTTTTATTCTTATTGTCACCACAACACAAATGCCTTTCATTTGTTTACCCGTTGCTACGCATATAACCGATAAGTACTTTGGAAAAATTTATACTCATATTGAAGCATGATAAATTGTCTTTGAAACAGCTCATATTTTTCTCTTGGTCTGATAAATAGATTCTGTCAAAGTCAAATGTTTACAGTGGGCCGATTTCTATGCACGCAAGTTTATATTTTGGATGCTGTGGTGTTTGTCCTGGAAAACTGGAATTTATTTGGACACCGCAGACTAGAACATGAATATGATACTAGACACAGATTACAACTGATTTCGGATAAATATAATTTCAGCCATCTTCAAAAAATATAGATTTCTCTCTAATAAAAATATTTAATTCCCTTCCGAAAAATTTTACCTCGTCTATGCCTAAAAACAATGCTTTAAAATATTTTTATGTAGAGGAGCTTTTTAAAGAAGCGGAGTTCTCGCGGAATTTCAAAAGAGTGATAAGAGCGCATTGTGTCATATTTAACATCGATTGTATATTGTTGTAAAACAACCACACCCGCATGTTTTACTTTTCTATCATTTGATCTAAATATGTTATTTATTCTAAGTATAATTTTGTGTTGATGTCTGTCTATACATAGATTTGATTCATTATTATTAATATTATTTTCATAAAATATTTAATTTTAATATTACTATTTATTTTTGTTCATATAGTTTATTTTTTGTTTAAATATGCAGTTGTTTTTCTTTAAGTTTTTTACTGACATTTTTTCCATGCCTTTTTTGATTTTTTTTGTATTATACAATAAGGAAATAAATAAAGCATTATCTATATCTATTTATCTATTATATATCTATTTATATACAGTATGCCTCCGGATTATCTTTGCAAGAGGAAAAACTTTTTTATTATTGACATTTTGAGAAAAATGCATTCTTCATAAAAAATGTTAGCTTGTTCTGACATACTGTATAAATCCGTTACGGAATCTTGAACAAACATTTGAAGTTAAAATTACGTTAAATTAACCACCTAGACTATTATTGACCAACTGGAAATTGGTCGAAATTTCCAAGAATTGACGTTAAAATTCCCAAAGTGGGGAATAAAACTAAACTAATTTGGAAGTTAAAAACAGGTTAACAGGTTATGATGTCTTGTAAGAAATATGGGCTATGGAGTCAAAAATAACCGACCTGAGGTCATAACATGGTAAAATAGAGGTGAATTTTACTAAAAATAGTCCTAATTTATACTACCTACATTTTACATGGGAAAGAAAGACAAAGAATAAGGTAAAGTATTTTTCTTTTTAATATGTGTATGTAAATGAATTTCCCAATAATGAACCAGGAAGACAAAAAAGTGTAGTAACTGGCATGGCCGTTCGAACATTAATCCAATATGGATGAAATTCCTAATAATATATGCACTTCCTAGTAAATGTAAATAAGTTATTGGTAAGAAGTGGATTACTGGATTCCCAAGATAATTATGTCTGCGGAGAAAATTTTTCTGTGAGATGTAAATATGATAGGCCCTAAAAAATTATGCGCCATTAAAATTTTATGTATTTTCAACAATTAATTTTAGAATAAATCGTTATTTTCAAGGTTCTAACCTAACTTTTTTTCAGCTAACTTCCTTGGTACACTTTTAAAGTTATTTATTAGTTAATTTAACTTTTGGTAGGTTAGTATATTATTCATAAACGTCTGTTTATTTTTCTCAATAGTTTATAACAATATCATAAAAAATATTTTTTGAATCATAATTAAATAAGAAAATGGCCGCTCTAATGGTGTTTTTAACTATTCATCTATGAAGTTAGGTTTTCCATAATTTTAAAACCTTAAAGACCGCTTTCTTTGTATGAGGTTAAGATTTCTTTAAATTGATAACCTCAAAGGTCAAAATTTCTTGCTTAAGGTATTTTTCCTTCGAGGTGTAAGTTAAAAAATGGGCTATATTAGGTCGAGTAACGCCGGTAAAACAGAAATCTTTAATTTTCTTTGAGTGACAGTGACAGTTGACAATGATATTTTATGCTAAGTTCGGTAATTACATCTTCGAGCAATTCGATTAACTTTTCACAGTAATCATAGAGAAGAACAATGTAATCATGTGTCCTAAAATGGAGAATCTTTATTGAGAGTCACGTGACATGTCAAATTTTTATCCTTTTGCTGGCCGATGCAATTACCGAACTGGCCTAAACTAGAAAACTAAATTAGTTTTCTTTGCTTATTATTTTTAAAAGTTTTGTGTTTTGGGATTGTGAGTGTTATTACAGAGGACTTTTTGTTTTTATTGCACATAATGGACACGTTTAAGATTGTGGCGGTAATAAAAAAGAAACGCATTGAATATTCTTTCGTTCCCAACCAGTGGGAACAAGGTAATGTGCTATGACGTAATAATCCCTCAAAAACTTTTTTAAACGGAAATCACCCCGAGGAAATTAAAAAAGGTAATTTTTAACCTGCCATAATTCTGGCTTTCGTCGAAGTCAAAAAACTAAGTTACTTTTACCTTTGAAGCATAATAGCGACTGATGAGGTCGAAATAAATTAAATTTTCAACCTAATTTGAACTCCTCCAAATAAGGTCTAATTTAAAGTTATTTACAACTAAATTTTAACCTAACTTGAAAACCAAACAATGCCTTCGACCCCCGAGACAAATTTGAGGTTATAATAAAGTAATATTTGACCTACTTTAAGTCCCTGTAGTCTTAATGCCCTCAATAGGTTATCCGTAACTAGATTTTGACAATGCCAGCTAACTCCAACGTTGCTACTTTTCAAAGGCATAATTTTAGGTTGTTATTAACTAGTTTACGACCTCATTTTTAGATTTCTCGCACTTTATTCCCTACAAGAAATTTATTAAGTTAAGTATAAGTAAAATTCAACCAAATAGTGGTTAATTTTCCGTGGTCAATGGTTTTTTCTCCTTCCTATGCTACTTGGGGATATTTATATAGAACGAAAAAGCCAGTGACAAGCTCGTTTCCGTTTGGAATTAATACAGTAATGTTTCCAAAAAATAGTTTTTTTATTTGCAAAAGCTCTTTCAGTTGCAAAACTCCCAAATTTTTTTCAATAAATATTTTCAGAGTTGAAACCATTAATGCTTGGTAATTAAAAAGTTTAGTATGCATTGCGTCATTGATAAATAACCATATTAAGTAACAAACTATGTGTCACAACTCTTTTTTCAAAAATGGACTGGCTTGAAAATAAAACTCTTTCTAATAAAAGCTAAGGGGGCTGAAATTATTCGTGCGCAATATGAACCCTATCAAACTGAAAACCATAGTTCGCTGAAGTGTGTAATGCAAAGCAAATTTGTCATTTACGTCATGTAATTTAGATGTATATTTTGGAAACTAGCAATGGTTTAATTACGCGCAATGCAGCTAGTAATTACCACAGACGAGCGGCCGGTTTGCACCTTTGTTCGCCCACCACAAGACCATGCATTTACTAATGTTCCACTACAATGGAATATAATTCGTTTAATTATATGCTTCTGTTAACAAAAGCAAATTTAGATATGTATTCAAATAATATGCGTGATAAAGGAAGGAAAAAAAAATCCCCAAATTTTATTATCGGACAATCGGTTATTTACAATGGGTCGGTAAATATTTGTAGATTATTTTTGGAGAACCGAGTTAAAAATTGAAAATAAGAGCCTGAAAATTTGTATATGTTTTGATTTAAAGGCGCACTCTCACGACTCGTCTATTTGGCAAGTACGCCAATATTTGCGTACTTGGCAAGTATCCCCACCACCATCGGCAAGTGTGGCGCTCACACGAAGCAACGCGCGATTTGCGGTCCATTTCAACAAGTATGCGAGCACAAACATTGTTTAAATCCTTGGCAAGTAAACAGTATAGTCGCATCGATGGATACCGGTCGTCCCGAAATTGTCGTTGCTAGTGATTCTTTTTAAGTTCGTTTACTGTACATTGCAATACGATTTCTATGTTCTTTATGTTTGGCCATCCATATAAGGGGCTCATTTTCGTATAAATCCATAAATTCCAAAACAACATCATTTGAAGACTACACGGGAAAACCCAGTTTTGTCCATTTTAATTGGAGCCGAGAAAAATGCAATTTAGTGTTTTTAAAGAAATATGTTAATTTTTGGAATATTCAGAGCATGTTCACTCGAGGGACAACGCACAATGTAATTCTGGAAATGAATAGATTGAACATCAAAATAATGAGAATCAGTGAAGCTCGCTGTATAAACTGCGGGCAGAGTAGACTTATTATTTATTACTCAGGAGGCAGTGACAGTCAACATCGTCACGGAGTTGCGGTCATTCTTGATGAGAGTCTTCAGAGATCGGTGAGGAACTTCGTGCCTTTTTCTCCTCGCGTTTTGCATTTACTACTTGAGTCACACTGTGGTACACTCAATCTGATTCAGGTCTACGCTCCAACAGCGGATAGTGACGACGAGGAGGTGGAATCGTTCTACAAAGAGATTGATAACGTCATGAAATTAACTAAAAACAAACACGTCACTTTGCTCCTGGGCGACATGAATGCAAAGATTGGACAAGGTTCCTGTGGAAAATGGATTGGGCGGTATGGACTGGGCGAACGTAATGAGCGAGAAGATCGCCTTCTACAATATTGCCAAGAAAACTCCATGATAATAACTAATACGTTCTTCAAACTACCAAAACGTCGCCTATACACATGGAAATCGCCACGAGACAGTGAGAACTGACAAATCGCCACGAGACAGAGATACAGGAATGCAGTGAAAAGTGTCAAAGCATACCCAGGAGCAGATGTAGGCTCGGACCCCAACCTTCTGGTGACGGAGATTATGGTGAAGCTTAAGAAGCTGAAAGTTTTGTCGAACCAAAGATCTATTGATACCAGCCTACTAAGAAGTAATAACGCGAAAGTGGAGGTCTACCAAGGTATAAATGAAAACCTTATTAGTAAATTGATAAATTGCTGTTCGGCAACACAGAGCCAACCTGAAGACATGTGGCAAAGTTTAAAATCGGCTATATATATACCCTGCAAGAAATATCTGAAACCTGAGAAAAGAACAATTCGAAATGATTGGATGACTGATGAAATTTTGATGCTTATGGGAGAAAGAAGGAACCTGAAAAATACAGACAGACATAATACAAACAGACAATATAAAAGAATACAGAAAGTCATCAAATATAAATGTCGTCAAGCTAGGGAGGAGTGGATAAAAGAGGAATGTACTGAAATAGAAAATCTGCAAAGACTTCACGACTCACACAGTATGCATAAAAAAATAAAGGAGTTTACTGAAACTGTTCGGAAGCAAAAATCGTACATTCTTACAAATGAAGATGGAGACATTGTGTTGGATATTAAAGATCAATTGACTCTATGGGAACAATACATCGAAACCCTTTTCAACGACCAAAGAGAAGAGATCCACCACTGAACAATTTGCGCTACGCGGACGATACAGTCCTTCTCGCTAAACATGCAAGACCTTCAGAATATGTTAATTAACGTCATCACAACTAGTCGAGATTATGGTCTGACATTCAATGTTAAGAAGACCAAATACATAATTGTCACTAAAACTGAAGTGCCCAATGAACATCTGTACGCGGAAGGCGAGGAGCTCGAAAGAGTAGAGAGGTATGACTACCTGGGTACAAGTGTCGACTGCCCCGCGGATTATTGTTCGGAAATAAAGATTCGCATTGAAAAGGCCCGTGCAGCCTTTGTGAAGATTAAGAAGGTGCTCTGTAGCCGCGATTTGAGCCTAGATCTAAGAACTCGTATGCTCAAATGTTATGTATTCCCAGTCCTTTTGTATGGTATGGAAGCTTGGACCCTCAACGAGCTTTGCGAGCGGAAACTGGAGGCCTTCGAGATGTGGACATACCGTAGGATGTTGAGAATACCATAGACAGAACATGTAACCAACGTGGACGTTCTGAGAAGAATGAGGAAGGGCGGAGAGATCCTCAAGGAAGTGAAAAAAAGAAAATTGCAATATCTCGGTCATATCATGAGAAGTCCAAGGTATGAGATTTTGCAACTCATAATCCAGAGGAAAATTGTAGGAAAAAGATTATCCAAGGAGAAGAGTATCCTGGCTCAGAAACCTGCGAAAATGGTTTAAACTTCCAAGGTCAAAATAGCAATGATGATAGCCAACCTCCGATATGGAGACGGTACATAAAGAAGAAGATAAAACCTAAATCTAAACTATTATTTTTTTGTTGTAGGAAGAAAATTAATATTTAAGTAGGTTTTTATTACAATACATAAATTTATAACATATAATACTAATTATTGCAAGATGCATGTTTGTCGCCCATGCGTAAGCACATCTCTGGTTTTTGCCATTTACGCGTAGACTACTCTGGTTTTTCCTTTGTACGGCAAAATAACCAAGCTGTAATATCTCTGGAACTAAGCGTATTATTACTTTTTTTTCTCGAATGACGTTAACATTTGTCTATAAAGTTGTATCGCTATCTTAATTTCTATGAAAATCTAACATATCTGGTTTTTCTCGTGTAGCCTTCATTTGTCCACTCCATTTATTGCTGTGAGAACGATTTAGGTATGTCGCCAATATTGAAGTTATTAATGTAAATTTGATATTATATAATCTATTATTGTTTTAACGTTTTAAATTATCCGCAATTAACTCGAAAAACACTACGATCCAGAAATAAACGGGACATACTCTATTAACAGTACAACTATTTGCGCAGTCGTTTTTTTGCGCCTCGGCAAGTATAGACAAGGCTAGCCATAAGTATTCGTACACTTGGCAAGTGTACGAATACTTATGGTGATCCTTTGACTCGGGCTATATTTACCGACAGAGAATGGGGACGCGACGAGTGACCAAGGAAACCGTCCTCACGACATCGACATGGCGAGTATATTCCAATAACAAATGTTTGTCAAGTACACGAGTCGTGAGAATGCGCCTTAAAATTGTTTTCCTTTTTTCTATTAGTTGCTTTTTACAGTATGTCCCCGGATTGTCTTTACAAGAAGAAAAACTTTTTTTATTATTGATATTTTGAGAAAAATGCATTCTTCATAAAAAAAATACTTGTTCTAAAATGATCAATCCCGTTTATACTTTTCGTAATTTCCATACCGTTTCAGAGAAAATTAAGAAAAACATTTAAATGGTGATTAATTGATTACGACGCATCGATTTTACTATTAGTGGAATGATAAAATGGAAAGCAATTTTAAATAATTTATCTCCTGATTCTTGCATTCTGCATACGTGACCAACCCATCTTAAGCGGGATTTTGTAACCATGACTGCAATACTCTCGCAGTTAGCTTTTTCAAGGACCGATACGTTTGAGACATGATGGAACCATCGGATTCTTAAGAGTTGTCTAAGATGTCTCTGTTCCAACTTGTTTAATGCGTTCATGTGTCGGCGGTACGGCACCCAGGTTTCACTCCCATATAACATAGTGGGGATTATAGGTAATTGCTCGGTACACTGCAAGTTTCGTTTTTGTACTCAAGTCATGATTGTAGAAAACCGTGACTTTTAATTTCCAGAATGCTCTTGAGCTCTTGAGGCGTTGCTAATCCTGTGCTGAATTTCAGAGTCGATATTGACCTTTTCCGAAATTCCTAACCAAACAATGTTGAATATAAATCTTATTAGAATTAATTTTAACACTTCATCAAGCCCTTAATGACAATTGAGCCTTTAGAAAGGACAGTTTCTCTTTAAAAGTGTCCAATATGACCCATCCTGTACATAAAATTATTTAGGAGTATATTTTATTCTATAGAGGTTCTATATTCACTAGAGATTTTCTATATTTCACCCAGAAATTATTTTTGAAACAATACTCACTTTAACGCTTCTGTCACGCAAAAGCAAAAATACACAGCCGAAAAATAAAAACGGTTGGAAATATACCAACTATGATTTAGAGTCCAATAATTCCGTTTATTTAAAATTCCATTAAAAGTTTTACGTAAATGATGAACGACATTTAACTATTTTCTCGAGCACCGCGTTTCCATTTCCACTTGGCAATTTAATGTTTAAACAGCTCGGCTTTTTCCGAAAGTGTTTATTCAACGGATTTGGTGACAGAAAGGCTTTATTTTTTAATTCGGTTACCCGAAACTACAGATTAGGCGAATGGTTTTCCGTAATATTTTAAAGTTCGTTCGTGCAAACCGTTAAGAGGTATACAGGGTGGTCAGAATTGTATTCATAAAAATAAGTAAAAAAGTTCGTATAAATTTATGTCCTAAAACGCTTCCTTTTGGAGGTATAGAAGTTTCATTTTCGAGGAAAAGGTACTGAACTTAATATATTAACGGTTATATTTCCAAATTTCCGTACCGTTTTAGAGAAAATTAAGAAAAACATGAAAATATGGTTAAATTTAGAAGAATTATAATAAAATTATAATTAAATAAATAATGATTATTGTTAGTTCCCAGTAATAATTAGTACGCAGAAAGAAAAAAATCGTGGGTATTTGGGAAGGCTTGAAAGGAAACAATGTTTTTGCGACGTTTCGCGACTTTATTGTCGCTTCTTCAGGCACCAAAGCACATTAATCCATATTTTGCCTAAAAACATTCATGGCGATTCCAACCGCCAACACTAAGCCACATACGGAAGAAAGAACAAAAACTTAAGGGTATTTTTTGCCCGACGTACACCGATGCTCGGTTTGTGTCGTACTCGTTTGTGTCAGTACGTTTTATAGTAAACGTTTACATGAATTTCTCTATCAATAAATTTCATAGACTTGGTTATCAAACCGTGTTCCCGTAGATTACTTAAATACCTACAAATTTTCTAAAAAAATAAAAATTAACACATTTTTTGAACACAACAAAATAATATTAACTAAACAAAACTAGAAAACGTCATTTTTACTGCATCACAAGCAAATAAAAATTAATACGTAGCCAATAGTCATAATTCAGAATTTCTGTAGTATCGGGGGGGGGGGGGGTTCCCGGCACCCCCGGGCCCCCCTGTAGTTACGCCAATGAGAATATGCTGCCGAAGTTTCACAATTCGGACCACCCTGTATATGCGTTTTAAATAAGACCCGCTCTATTCAACTTTTCACGTGATTCCATCGCCGTTCAACACAAGTTTGCTTTTAAGATTTGGAAAAATCCATATTATTTCCTTCTAATGTAACTGTATACATTTTTGTACGATTTGGAAGAGAGTCGGAATCGGTGGATTTCTGTAGCGAATTGATTGTAATTTAGTGGCGAAATCGAGGAAATTGAAGGTTTTCCTATAGGAAAGTTCAGGAAAATCGGCTTTCGTTCTTTTGTAGTCGATCTTGAACCGTTTCTTTGATTATTCGTATTCGATTTGTATTGTTATGGTTATGTATTGGCGGGAGCGCTTTTAGTACTGCGCTGCGTCAGGAATTCTGGTTGAAAAATGTTAGTTGGCATTGTAAATATTTTGTTATGATTTTTATGAGTACCTTGTTTATATAGTGTATTGTTATGATTAACAAATTATGGTTTATGTATTATGTCAGATTGTATTATTCATAATGCATGGTTTTTATGACAGAGGCGATAGAATGTTACGGGAGATAAGATTGGGAGTGAGGCGTCCGCAGCAGTCAGTCGGTACCGTGCGCTCGCACGATACACATGTTTGTGTCGTAATCCTAAGTACTAAAATGTAATAAAGAAGTTATGAGGGAAATCCAGTGTTTTATTTGAAAATACAAGATCTATTGTTTACATATCAGAAGTGGGATAGAACTACTAGAAGTACCACAAGAGTTTAAAAAGTGCCAATATGCCATGTTGTGTGTGAATCCATAAGTTAAGTTGCTGGAAAAGGACATAAAGCCATAAAGCAACAAGTCCAGCAGTGTTAGTGAATAAAAAGGATACATACAGGAACATTTGGAAATTGGCTTATCCACTCCTACTTCAAAAATGGGAAAAGACAAGGCTGTTACGATGTGCAAGGTGCAAACTGCAAGTCATTTTTGCTAAAATAAGTCTTTTGATTGACCATGTTGACATAAACACTAAAGCAGTGAGAAAATATAGCTTCAGAGGATACATTCGAATAAGATAAGTACACAGATATCAATTAATTGTTAATTTATGTTTCATAGTTACGAATATAAAATTTTTAGTAGCTTGTTTATGATTTTAAAGACGTTATTGAAATTAATATTCCAATAAATTGAATTTGTAAAAGAATCAAATAAAATAAAAGGTTCAGATCAATTAATGATAGTGATATCAATATAGGACAGCCTGTATAACAAAAAAATGTTTTAACTAAAATTAAAAACAAGCATCTTTTGCATAATCTCTTTGCAAATTTGATACAAGCAAAATCAAATTTTTAATGTCTAAATTATTTAAATTGATTTTGTAAAGGCTATTCATTTCTAGTGAATAAAATTAAACAATATGAAGGTTTAAAATATCACCAAGGTTTAAATTTACACTGTGAACAAATAATCGCAAAAATAAGTCTCTACAAACATTATAGACCGATATAGTCTAAAAATAATTATTGTTTTAATAAAGTTTATGATTCAAAAATTATTTCTGTTTCTTATAAAGGTATAACGTTCTTTTTAAAATAATTAGGGACTAATTATTATTTTCAGGACGGTCTTGGAAAATAGTCTGTTAATAGAAATAAAAGGAGTTACACAATATGTTTAAAAAAAAATATGGTGATAATTGATAACAGAAAATGTTCGTACACAGGTCGATAAACACACAGAGTTTTTTACATAACACAATAATATTTGTTTGGATTTGTAAAAAGAAATTAGTATGCACAAAAAATTGTTTTGTATGTTTAACAATTTATACAGAGGAGTTTAAAAGAAACCATTTAATTAATTTCGTGTTGTGTTGATTATATTTTATGTTATGGTTTTAGTAAAGCCCTTCAGGATTTTACCAGAAGATAGAGTGTCGGAGGAATAAAAAGTTTAAATAATTACTTTTGTTCGGCCTCAAAAAAAAATAAATAAATAAAAAGAAATAGGAAGTTTGAAATACCAAAAGCTGTAACTTCAGACAATAACAATTAAAAAAAATAAAGTTTATCAATATAAGAAATCAGACTGTTTTGCAACAAAAATAAAATAAATTAGCATTGAACGCAATGTCAAATGCAATGTCCTCACAACATTCTACTTCCTAAAAAAAATATTTATTCTGAATGTTCTCTTTGGAAACAGTATATGATTTCACTTTTTGAATGATTATTATTTTGTTCCATGATTTATTCGCTAATCTCTTTTATTGAAATCTGTTTTAGTGACATGTCAGACATACTTGAAGTGCTTCATGAATTATAAAATTATAATGAATTGGGAGATATTATCAAGATTCTAGAACCCTAGAGAGAGCAAGGTGTCTCTTTTGGTAGCACAGCCGAGTAGAGTCATTTACAGATGATAAGTTTGCTGAGCGATTTGGAATATGAAGTTTAGAAGAATATGAAGTATCTGTTTCTTTTTATAGAGAAACAAATTGAGCAACTACCTACTACTTATATAGTTGGAACTTGATTTCAACCATCATATGTATCCTTTCAAGTCATCACACCATTATTCACTCTGTACTATTTATTTAACAAAATTTTTAATGCATTTAAAAAAAAAATCGAATTTAATTAAATTAATATATAATTTCCAATCTGGAGTATTCATCAACACTAAAGTATCAGACAAAAACAAAATAATAATTTATGTTTATTACTTATGAATAGCAGTTAGGTACAGATATCAATTTCATTGCCTCCAGCTTTCATGGAATGTTGCAAATTTGACTGCTGTATATAGTTTATCAAAACTCAATAATTTCTTATTAAAAACAATTGAGTAAATATCATTACCTATTTAACCACAACAGAGTTCAAGCATAAAACCTAAAAGTAAGTAGAGCTCTAATGCGAGCATAAAACCTAAAAATAAGTAGAGCTCTAATGCGAGCATAAAACCTAAAAATAAGTAGAGCTCTAATGCGAACATAAAACCTAAAAATAAGTAGAGCTCTAATGCGAGCATAAAACCTAAAAATAAGTAGAGCTCTAATGCGAGCATAAAACCTAAAAATAAGTAGAGGCTCTAATGCGAGCATAAAACCTAAAAATAAGTAGAGCTCTAATGCGAGGCATAAAACCTAAAAATAAGTAGAGCTCTAATGCGAGCATAAAACCTAAAAGTAAGTAGAGAGCTCTAATGCGAGCATAAAACCTAAAAATAAGTAGAGCTCTAATGCGAGCATAAAACCTAAATATAAGTAGAGGCTCTAATGCGAGCATAAAACCTAAAAGTAAGTAGAGCTCTAATGCGAGCATAAAACCTAAAAATAAGTAGAGCTCTAATGCGAGGCACAAAGCCTAAAAGTAAGTAGAGCTCTAATGCGAGCATAAAACCTAAAAATAAGTAGAGCTCTAATGCGAGCATAAAACCCAAAAAGTAAGTAGCTCTAATGCGAGCATAAAACCTAAAATAAGTAGAGCTCTAATGCGGGCATAAAACCTAAAATAAGTAGAGCTCTAATGCAGGCATAAAACCTAAAAATAAGTGGGAGCTCTAATGCGAGGCATAAAACCTAAAGTAAGTGGAGCTCTAATGCGAGCATAAAACCTAAAAATAAGTGGGGCTCTAATGCGAGCATAAAACCTAAAAATAAGTAGAGCTCTAATGCGAGCATAAAACCTAAAAATAAGTAGAGCTCTAATGCGAGCATAAAACCTAAAAATAAGTAGAGCTCTAATGCGAGCATAAAACCTAAAAATAAGTAAAGCTCTAATGCGAGCATAAAAACTTAAAAATAAGTAAAGCTCTAATGCGAGCATAAAAACTTAAAAATAAATAAAGCTCTAAAGCGAGCATAAAAACTTAAAAATAAATAAAGCTCTAATGCGAGCATAAAAACTTAAAAATAAGTAAAGCTCTAATGCGAGCATAAAAACTTAAAAATAAGTAAAGCTCTAATGCGAGCATAAAAACTTAAAAACAAATAAAGCTCTAATGCGAGCATAAGAACTTAAAAATAAGTAAAGCTCTAATGCGAGCAAAAAACTTAAAAATAAATAAAGCTCTAATGCGAGCATAAAAACTTAAAAATAAGTAAAGCTCTAATGCGAGCATAGAAACTTAAAAATAGATATTTTTTTTTCTTTTTTTTTATTTTTTTTATTTATCTTTTCAGAAGCAATAAAGGAGGGAAGTCGAGGACGACCGGAAAGTAGGATGGCCGAGTGTTATGATTTTATGAGTACCTTGTTTATATAGTGTATTGTTATGATTAACAAATTATGGTTTATGTATTATGTCAGATTGTATTATTCTAATGCATGGTTTTTTTTTATGACAGAGGCGATAGAATGTTACGGGAGATAAGATTGGGAGTGAGGCGTCCGCAGCAGTCAGTCGGTACCGTGCGCTCGCACGATATACATGTTTGTGTCGTAATCTTAAGTACTAAAATGTAATAAAGAAGTTATGAGGGAAATCCAGTGTTTTATTTGAAAATACAAGATCTATTGTTACAATTTACATAAATTGTATTGTAAATATTTAAACAAATAAATTTTTATTTACAATACCAACCAATATTTTTCTGTATATTATACAGGGTGATCCAAACTGTATTCCGGAAATTTCGGCAGCATATTCTGCAGATAAAAATTAGTAAAAAAGTTCGTATAAACGTATATACTAAAATACTTAGTTTCGGAGATACAGGGTGTAGAATTTTCATTTTTATTTCGATTTCTTCCAAATAATTTCTGAAGTAACGTCAACATTTGGATGAAAATTGGTGTCTGAGAATTTTTTTACATGATAAATTTGATTTTGATGTCAATCTGGCTCCTACTAGTAGAGGACGCCACCTACATAATTTTTAACTCGTTTGAAGAGTAATAACTTTTCGTCTGTACCTTTATAAAACTGAGTAAAAGAATATATATTTGCGACGTTTTCTACGTAAAAAAGGTCTCTTAGTAAAAATCGCTACGAGTAATGGTTCTCGAGATATTTGCAATCGAAATTATCAATACCTGTCCTCACGAAATAAATTAAACATGTTGACTAAATAGTTATTAGATTGAAATCATAAATTTGAGATGTTTTTGTGCCAAAAGTTTAACAGAAACTGTTTTATCATCATATTTTCGAAGAAAAATTTATAATTAATTTAAAAAAAGAAAAAGTTCCCAAATTTATCATTTATCAGTTAAATAACACAACTCAACATGTTTATTTTTTGTCAATAATGACATGTATTGATTATTTTTATTCTAAATATATTGAGAACAGTTGCTCGTAGATATTTTTACTAAGAGATATTTTTTACGTAAAAAATCGTGGAACATCGTAGTTTTATACAGGTACGGACGAAAAATTATTACACTTAAAAAGAGTTAAAACAGATAGTAGGTGGCGCCCCTAGGAATAGGAATCATATTGACATCAAAATCAAATTTCTCATATCAAAAAACTTCCAAAAAACAATTTTCATCTAATTGTTGACATTACTTCAGAAATTATTCGGAAAAAATCGAAATAAAAATGAAATTTCTACACCCTGTATCTCTAAAACTAAGCATTTTAAATTTAATTGTTTTAATTAATTTTTTCACTTACTTTAATCTGCAGAATATGCTGACAAAGTTTCCGGAATACAGTTCGGACCACCCTGTATACTAATATTTAATGTGTTCAGTACAATAAGATATACCAAACAAAGAGGGGAGCAAGTATTTTCCCAAGCGCATGAAATAAAGCGCCGAATTAAGTGGTTATGTAATAAACATGTCGCATTTTTCTCTCTCTTATTTACAAGATCAATATAGCGATTAACTCCGACTCAAGATTCTCTGTTGCCGACAGGGTATATGTGCTCATATTGGCCATACATTTATAAAATAATACATCCGATGGACACAATTTGTTCATTGTCTGAGTGTACGTTAAAATAAATATCTCTGTGCAACCAAAGAAAAACCGAAATAAATTTAAAAAAATCCAGAGAAAATTTGTGGCATATTTCTATCTTACAACTAAAGATAACAGGATTGTCATCTTGACATTTTCATGGCTTAAAAAATAATTCACTGCTGTATATCGTTCTCTCGGCTTCTCAGCTATTAAGTAAATGTTTTAAAGTACAGTTTATACCAAGTAAACTTTTAGGTCCCGTGATTAAGATTTACCGGCACAGCGTTTGCCCACTTTTAGATATTTTCTTTTAATCAAAATATTGTAGCAAACAAAAATAAATTAATTATAAATATATAAACAGTTATTAAAAAGGAAGAAAAAGATTAAACGGCTCAGCCCTGAACAACTCGCAACCGTATACACCAGTGCAGCCAAGCACACTCACACAACAACACCTACATTAGTGTACACTGATGTTACTGCCTTCAGGCCTCATCAGTACGGTAAGGAATCAAGAAGCGATAAAACTGATCCCAAAACACAAAAAACCAGGAAGCAAACGATGCAACGAGGCACTGTGTGCAACCCAGGAGATGGAAAAAAAATGATGAAGAAACGAAAATCAATTATGGAAAATAAAAGTAGCAAACGGGAGCCTAAAGCCCCAATTTGCAGCCAAGAACCAGAGTCGTCCAGGATTGGGCGCTTCGTCCAGAACAGCCGCGGAGGTAGCCAACAGAAACCCGCCGCAATACCCTTAGCCGTGGTACCAATATGAACAAGAAAGAAATAGTGAGGGAAATGTATAAAAAAGAAGAAAAAGAATAAACGGCTCAGCCCTCAACAACTCGCAACCGTATACACCAGAGTAGGTACACCAGTGCAGACACGCACACTCACACAGTCCCACAACCACACCTACACTAGTGTACACTGAGTTACTGCCTTCAGGCCTCATCAGTACGGTAAGGAATCAGGAAGCGATGAAACCGATCCCAAAATACAAAAAACCAGGAAGCAAACGAAGCAACGAGGCACCGCACCGTGTGCAACCTAGGAGATGGAAAAAAAATGATGAAGAAACGAAAATTAATGATGGAAAATAAAAGGTACCTTGCCGTACTGATGACACCTGAAGGCATCAGTAACATCAGTGTACACTAGTGCAGGTGTGGGTGTGTGTGTGTGCGTGTCTGCACTGGTATACACTGGTGTATACGGTTGCGAGTTGTTGAGGGCTGAGCCGTTTAAACTTTTTCTCCTTTTTTATACATTTCCCTCACTATTGCTTTCTTGTTCTTAAACAGTTATTATTTACATCAACAAAACTCACCTTCTTAACAGCACTTAAGGAACATAAAGGGCCATTACTACCGTTTTATATATATATATATATATATATATATATATATATATATATATATATATATATATATATATATATATATATATATATATATATATATATATATATATATAAACGGGTCAGAACGTCCTACGACGTTGTCCGATGCCTAACTTCCACCCTGTGCGATTTTCCCATTGATCTTCGGTCAGATTTTTCTCGCTCATCGACCTTCTTATTCCTTCCATCCATGTTTTCTTGGGACGTCCTCTCTTTCGTTTACCAGTGGTATCCAATGAATGACTTGTTTTGGAATTCTTTCATTGTGCATTCTCTGAACGTGGCCGTATCATATTAATTGTTTTTGTTCTATATCATTTACTATTGTTCCCTCTATTCCCACCTGTTGTCTAATGTCTTCATTTCTGATCTTATCTCTCCGTGAAATTCTCATTGCTCTTCTAATCGCGTCCATTTCTGTTGTCTCTAATATTTCCTTTTATTCCTTTTATTGAGTCGCCATGTTTCACATCCATAGAGTAATATGCTTTTAACTAGTGTCTCGTATATATTATATTTCCTGTTTTTTGTAATTTCAGTGCTCCATAGAATGCCATTTATGCATCTGGTAACTCTTCGTGCCTGTATTACTCTGTTGTTTATTTCTCTATCGTCCGTTCCATCTCCTGTAAATATCGATCCCAGGTACCTGTAATCTTCACATGCCAGGGCCGTAGATAGGTGTATGCTATGGGGGTGGTACTATGATTAAGCCGCAAAAAAATCACCGTCGGAATTTTTTGTCGAATTAAAACGACGGCGATTTTTTTGTCTTCAAAAATATATAAAAACATAACAAAAAAATTAAAATATAGATTTGTAAATAACATAAACAACAATGAAACAACGACGTTTATTAGTTAATTTTCTATAAACTATAAATAAAAACTCTAAACTATCAAAAAAAACTATAAAAACTATAAACTATAAATAAAACTACAAAACAAAATCAAGTTTTTTAGTACGCTGTTTGGAAAACCTATCAATAACAGCATCAACATTTATTTCAATATCTTTATGGATATTGATTAGAGTTAACCCCACTAATCTGTCCTGGCCAATAAGAACACTTTGTATGCTTTTAATAAGGTCGAACATATTATAAACGATAAATCAACATAATTAATAGCATACAAAGTGTTCTTATATGTCGGATATTAATTTAAAAAAATCCTTTCATAGTCAATGACTATTTCAATTCTCGTATCTCGGCAAGCGTCAGGGGGGGGTACTGTCACCCAGTACCCCCCCCCCTTATCTACGCCCTTGTCACATGCCCTAATTTCCATATTATTGTCTAAAATAAGATTTTCTGTATTAGCTCCAATTGGAAGGTATTTTGTTTTTTCTGTATTTACTGTGAATGCCAAGGTTGTTTACATTTAGCATATTGTTCAATTATTTTCCGCACCATATATTCCATGTCATCTTTGTTATTATTACTACCGTTTTCCCGTTCAAAATATTCTAATAAAGTTGCGATGAGTTTTTACGGCTATTAAGCTATCTTGTACACTTCGCACTAAAAGAGGTTCTACAAAGAACAATGTTCGACTGCTAGTAAACATTTTCAAGCTTAAATTATCACAACACTATTTATTTAAACCAAAAACTCGTGATACAAAATTGAAGTGTCAAAACGAATGACAATATCAGGAAATAAATAAATAAATGCGGGAACTTGACATTTTTTACAGCAGAGCTACCACCTGAATCTCAGCCCGAAATTTAAATTCCAGTTAGTCAGCACGGCGCCGGTGCGGAATATGTCCATGATTGGCAACAGTGAATTTAAAAATCGCGCGCTCTATTAGGTACGTAACTAAAAGTTTAGTTGATATGAAATATACCTAGCTAATGATTTGAAACTATATGCATCGTATTCAGTGGCAATTCGCTTAAAAATTATACTCCAGTTGAATAAATTTGTGCTTTGTCCATTTGTAAAGTAAAATAACAATTTTGTTCTCTACGACCGAAAAAATCGGTGCATTGAAAATCAAAGAAAAAAACATATTTGGCAGTCAACCACCGGTTTATACGATTTAAAATCTCTATTGGGGCTTTCGATAAAATATTAACCAAACTGTCAGTTCATTGCCGCTTTATCTTCACTAACACAAACCCACCTTTTTACGATTTTTTGTCAAATCCTATTACTTTTTCATCAGTTTTTTCGCCAACAATGACGAGGCAACACATAAAGGCCAACACAGACCGATCTTTGTTCTTTTCGGTTTTTAAGCCATTGCATTGATTTGATTGGTTTTGTAAACATGCCAATAACTTTTTTGCAGGTAATGCTTTTTTCGTTTGTTTTTCTGTCCATAGACAAAACATTTCAATTGAAAAAATACAATGACAATAATAAATGGAAAAAAGTATTGAGCAGAGTTCATTACTGTTATATGGCTACATGAATATATTGCCAGTAATGTTGGAATTTTAAACACTATTTTTCTGGCATATTGATTGATGTAAAGTAAACCAAAATTTCCAGAATTAAAATATAATTCTGTAAATTTTGACTAAACTGATGAGATAAATTCATAAAATACAACTAAAATTGAATATATGCAATATTAAAGCAAAAACATCTCTATAATTTTCGTAACATCGAAATAAAACTAAAACTATAATACTGCAATACATTTTCACACTCAATGTCTATATCATTCTCTCCTAGATATTTACTATTTAGGGTAATTTTTTAGGTTCTAGTTAATCTTCGGGTAGTAGTTAACTTTGAGATTTTATATATTATATATTGCAGTAAACTGCAATCTAAAGTTTAAAATCCACCTGGTAGATAGAATCAGGTGAAACTACAGCCTGTAGATTCGATCATGTGCAGAAATATTTGTTTATTCGGTCTTTTTGGAGTCTTTTATGCTTTTCTATACCTACAGGGTGAGTTTTCTGCGATGTTCTCTATTTGTATCTCGGAAACTACTGGAGATAGAGAGTCGGTTAAATAGGGAAGGAATTGCAGTTTTGTGGGGTCATAAACATGCGCCTTTCAGATTTTTCAAAAAGTTGGCTTACTAGATATTTTGAAAAAAACAAATTTCGGCTATTCTGGAAATTGTCCCTAATTCCATTATAATCTATTTTAGACAAAAAGTTGTAGATAATCACATCCTTAATGAGATTGTGTCCTCCGTTTTTTTCTAAAGCCTGTCATTTTTGACATATGACACAAACATGTTTTTTTAAATGGAAACCACAGTTGGCAATGACTTCATAAAAAGCGCCATTTTTTAAGATTTTTAGAGATATATGCTATAATATGTTTCTTTCGAAAAATTACTTAGTTAGAGTTATAGCCAATTCTTATAATTTTTAAACAATTTCACTTAGTTAGCCATGGAAACAAGTTCAATCGTCGTTGCTCTCCGAAATGTGAAACTGTCACATCCAAAATTTATAAATTAAAATAAACAAAAACTGTAAATAGAAATTTTTCAAATGAAGAAAAGCGTATAGCGTATATATTGGTTAAACTTTTCTTGGCCATACATTTTCGACGATACGTTGACCGATGAACGTTACTTACGTTTTTTAGAAAAGTTAAATTTAGATACTTGCGCTTCTTTTGTAAGCCTTATTGTTAACCATACCGCCTAAAAAATCTAAAATGGATAGGTTAGGTGATAGAGGAGGCTCATGCAATTGGCCCACCTCTTCCTATCCCTGAGTTTGCATAATTATGATATTAATAATTTTTAATATTTCTTTCATTATTAGGGGGAATGTCATAATGAAAGTCATGTTGGAACCATTCTATTGAAGCGCAAGTATCTAAATTTAACTTTTCTAAAAAACGTAAGTAACGTTCACCGGTCAACGTATCATCGAAAATGTATGGCCAAGAAAAGTTGAACCAATAATCCTACACGCTTTTCTTCATTTGAAAAATTCATATTTACAATTTTTGTTTATTTTAATTTATAAAGTTTGGATGTGACAGTTTCACATTTCTGAGAGCAACGACGATTGAACTTGTTTCCATGGCTAACTAAGTGAAATTGTTTAAAAATTATAAGAATTGGCTATAACTCGGTTATAACAATTGATATAACGGTAATTTTTCGAAAGAAACATATTATAGCATATATCGCTAAAAAGCTTAAAAAATAGCGCTTTTTATGAAGTCATGGCCAACTATGGTTTCCATTTAAAAAAACATAGGTTAGTGTCGTATGTCAAAAATGACAGGCTTTAGAAAAAAACGGTGGACACAATCTCATTAAGGATGTGATTATCTACAACTTTTATCTGAAAACTTTTTGTCTAAAATAGATTATAATGGAATTAGGGACAATTTTTAAAATAGCCGAAATTTGTTTTTTACAAAATATCCAGTAAGTCATGAACTTTTTCAAAAATTTGAAAGGCGCATGTTTATGACCCCATAAAACTGCAATTCTTTCCCCATTTAACCGACTATCTCCAGTAGTTTCCGAGATACCCATAGAGAACATCGTAGGAAACTCACCCTGTATACAGGGCGAGTCTTAAATAAATGCAAATATTTTCAGGGCTGGTAGATATCGATAAAAGAAATATATTTTCTCTTTGCCGTTTTTTAAATAAATCCAAAATAACCGAGTTATTTTACTTTGAAAATTCGCAAAAAAATTATTTTTTGCTAAAATTTTGAGAACCACTGGATCTTTTCTGGATTTTCTTCTTGTAAATTTAATCTATTACCTATGTTGCCATATTATTATGATTATGATTTATTATTATGATTATGCCATATTAACAGATTAAGTTTTTTAACTAAAAACAAAAAAAATCAAATAATTTAAAAAAAAATCCAAATTTTCGAAATTATTTTTTTGGAAAAAAAAACTCATAATCGTGTTTTTAGATATATCAGTTAAGAGTCAAGTCTCTAAAACAATAAGCCAACAAAGGCAAACTTTTACCCATTTCACATACTGACACAAAAAGGAGCAATAATCTTAAAGAAGACGATTTTTCCGCTGATGCGTACGTTTCGTGAGTGCTTAAGAAAATGGGAAGATATTGGTTGTGTTGTGTACAGATAAGGCAGGACTTGCACATTAAGAATATAATAAATAATAATATAATTACATAATACGTAGCATAATAGGTATCCTATTTAAATATCAGAGGGAAGTTTTTTTCTTTTTATTGATAATAGTGCTACTAGCAAACAACATTAAACAAGAAACGCGCCTATGCAATGGGTGCTTTTGGGTGGCGTGTAATAAATATCTACTATTTAGGTGAAATTTTGAAATTTTCAGTTAAAAAATTTAATATATTAAAAGCATGACAACGTCGGTAGTAGATTAGAATTATAGGAAAAAATTGCAGAAAAAATCCGGCGGCTCTCAAAATTTAAAAAAAATCATTTTTTTTAATTATGAAACTTAAATAACTCGGTTATTTTGGACTTATTTGAAAAACGGTAAAGAGAAAATATGTTTCTTTTATCGAGACCAATCAGCCCTGAAAATATTTGCACTTATTTAAGACTCACCCTGTATAATACATTAGCGGTACCTATAGCATTATATGGAGGTGAAGCCTGGACTACCACAAAAGTTAAAGAACAAACACTCAGAACAAAGAACAACGGAGATGACATTCTTACGAAATATAAATGGAATAAGTAGAAAAAATCGAATATAAATGACACAATAAGAAATGAATTAAAAATAGAACCATTAGAAGAAAAAGTAAAAGTATATAAAAACAAATAGAACGAACACGTAGAAAACATGACGGATGATAGAACTCCACAAAATACACTACAATATCAACCTCCAGGAACAACAAATAACCAAACAAAACATGGACAAAATTAGTGTATTGTCTGTTTATAAACTAAAATAACGATTTCGTTCTACGCAAACAAATAAAAAAGAATCAACGGCAGAATTAAAAACCCGGAAAAAACATCACAGTCAGTAAATTACCGGTTTATACGGTTTAAAATCTCCAATCGGACCTTCTATAAATATTAACGGGACTGTCAGTGCGTTGCCGCTTTATCTTCGCCAAAACAAAACCCCCTTTCTACGATTTGTAAAATCCTGTTATTTTTTCATTTAGTTTTTTTGGCCACTGTGACAAGGGTAAAGGCAAACATCGGACGATCTTTGTTCTTTTAGGTTTGTAGGCCATTGATTTGATTGAGTTTATAATAATGTCAATAACGATTTTATAACATATCTTGATGAGCTTGTAATTATTTTTTCTTTCTGTCATTAGTCAAATATTTTAATTGGAAAAATAGAATAACAATAATAAATTAAAAAAGTATATAGTGTCCTTGTTCGTTATTGTCATATCGGAAGAAGAAACGACAGAACACATATTATTATGTCGGTGCGACGCGACTGGCAAATGTGGGGTTCTCGGTAATAGGCAATGATAGACCATTGCCAGGGAGCTACATGGAGGGTTCAGTCTCCAAGTTGCTAAACTTTAAGAAAAGGATAGGCCGGAGAATGTAATCTAAGGATCAGAAGAGGACCACAATAGATCTGAGAAGGTCGCAATGGATCAGGCCGAGAGTCACCTCTAGGAATCTAGTCTAATCTATCGTCATATCGCGGTCTCAATGGATTTCCATTGACGTCAGAATTTCTGAAGTTATTTAGTTTTCTAGCGTATTGGCTGATATGAACTGATTAAATAAAATTTTCATAAAAAAGCAGCTGAATGAAGAACTTCAGGAGAAATGTTAAATCAAAATATGAAATTTTTGAGTTTTAAAATTCAATATAATTGGACTCTCACAAATAAAATATAATGTTTACCTTCGAGGGTTTAAAATAGCTATAAAGTACGATAAAAGCGTTCGTGTCATATGTTTGTTTAACAGTTAGAAGCAACAGGAAATTAATAAACTATTAAAGATATCGAATTGAATTTCAACTAAAACTAGAACATTTTAACGCGGTTTAATAGATATTTCAATTTAACCGTTGAAGTTCTGATCAACTTTCCTCTCATTAAAAAAAATATAAGGGATTATTGTCTTGAAGCCACGTCATGTTGTTTAAAAGCATTTTTAAAAAGTATCTTGATGCTACCAAATAGTAAAAACTGTAAAAATCTGCAATGAATGAAAAAAATTCTAAATTATTTCACTCCAGAAAACTTTCGAATTGAGAAAAAAAAATCCTGAGCCCGTATTCTGTAACTTTGGCATAAAAATGTTACGCTTTCAAAGCGGTGAGCGCAAGTATTCGATCAGCGAAACGCAAGGCAGTCGATTTTGGTATTCTCGTTGCCATGCAAATCGTGTTCTGGATACGCGTTGAGCACATATTGGCAACATCACAATTTCTAATGTAGGTAATAGTCAAAAGTTGATAACTGACGGATGTAACAATGAAAAATGTCAATGTTACGTGAATTTCATAACCTATTGTTGAGTTATGTCAAGCTATTTTTCTATGGATATGTCATTATTCTTATTATACGAGGGAAGTGTTGAAGACGCCTCTCAGCATTTTCGATGTTTTGAACAATATTTATAGCTGCCAAGTCCTAAATTATCAATTACTTATTGAGGAATTTATAGAAGAAGTAGTAATTTTCACTAAAGAGCAAGATGACGCATAAAATCACAATTTTTTCGATTTTAACTGACAGTTCGACAAGCAAAACGATCCTTCAAGGCAACCGTTTTCAAAGCGCTTAGCGCAATCAGTAAAGACGCCAAGCACGTCAGATGAGAATGTCCAAATCGGTAAGTGTGCGCTCAGCGAAAATTAACGTCATATACGCTGAGCGTCTAAAAGCGCTTAGCGTTTTCAAAGTTACAGAATTCGGGCCCTGTACTATCTACTGTTATATTTGTAGTACAATATCCGGCTGCTGGATTATTATGCTCATCATATTTTTAATCAAAATCTAATTTTTGCGTATATTTATGAATGGGGAAATATACCTTTAACAGGGTGCAATGAAAAAGTTGCTGCAAATAGGATTTGCTACAGTTCAAAGTTTTTTCTACTACTTTATACGGGTCAGGCAACAATGCGTCAGGCATCTATAGCTCCTATTATTCTAAAAATCTTTACAATTTTAGTTAAGTGCAAACCTAAAGTTTGTCTCTGGATGTATTTCAAGAAAATATTTTTACTTCTACAAGGGGGCTCAAAAAATTGTGAGTGGATCGAGATATTTTTTTTAAATGGAACCCTGTATATAGTGTATATTATTGCATTTTTGGCTTCCTTTCTGACCACTTTACATAATCCTAAGATATCATTAAGTATGTTGATAGTTTCAGAAATATGTAGGTATCAATAAATAAATTTAAAAAAATATATTTTACCCTCTTTAAGAAAAAGTATTAAAAATACAAGAAATGTCCAAAAAATGTGGTCAAAATTAAATATCCAACTTTCTAAAATATAACATAGTTTTTCTTCTTTTTTTTAAATGGAACCGCTAAATACAAAACGTATTCATTTTTTAATTCTCCATCTAATAATAATAAGAAATGAAGGATGAACAGAAATATGTTAAAAAAAAGAAGAAAAATGATTTATATATTTTAGAAAGTTGGCACAGGATTTTAGACCCCCTGTAGGTATGGTTTAAGATTACCATATTCATAACAAAGTAAATACAAGCCAACTATAGTAAATATCTAGTTTAGTTTTGATTTTTGGACAGTTCTTGTATATTTAATATTTTTTTTATTGACTGAAAAAATATATTTTTTATTTGTTTATTAGTATTTCTGAAACTATCAAAACATATTTAATAATATCTTAGGATTATGCAAAGGGATCAGAAAAGAAGCCAAAAATTCTATAATATACAGGATGTTCCGTTTAAAAAGCATCTTCCACTGATCCACTTCATCACACATGATCCACTCACACATCTTGAGCCACCCTGTAGAAGTTAAAATATTTTCCTGAAATACATCCTAATACATACTTAGAAAAAGAGAGTATCTAAATATGTTAGGGAGGCTACACCATAATTGGAAATGGTAGAATAAGCTGAAAATGATGATAATGATATACTGCTCCAAAAAAAAGTTTGCACTTATCCAAAATCCCTAACTTTTTTATTACAGGAGCTACAGATGCCCGGAGCATTGATGCCGGACCCGTATAAAGTAGCGATGGGAACTATCGAATGAATTAGACTATCGAATGGTTACTGAATGAATGATTTCAACTATCGAATGGTTTTATTCGAATAAAATCATTCATTCATTTGTATACTAAAGCATATGTGACAACCTCGCCGTGCGACTAAATGGTTATCGTTGCGCCACGACTATCGAATGCTTTTGATAAATGAAATTTAGTATTCGTTTGATTTTTGTGTGCGTCAGTGCATTATTAGTTCTTCCAAATTTTTATAACTTCGCCTAGTAAATACTGTGCTATTTTTGCGTTTATTAAAATATTTAAAATACTAAAATAGTAGTTTTTTTTTAATTGACGATTGTGTGCGAAGTGGTCAAAATTTTTCCGAAAATTTGTGTGATTTTCCGTAGCCCGATCTTTTAATTATTTAATTTTATATGGTATATTATGGTTAGGTCAGATTGCATTTTTTTAATGGGAAATTTTGAGAAGTAGCAATTTTTAAGAGAGATGAGATGAACTTAAAATTAATTTTAAAAATACATATTTGTATTTTAGATGTTTTAATAATATAAATTAGTTGAACTTAATAATCATATTTAAGTAATGTGGTTAAGTAAATGGAGGGTTATTAAACTCAAATTTTGGGGTGAGAAAATTAAATTGAAAGTTTTACACGTGCCAATTTAAAAAAAGAGTTAACAATGTTAATAAACCAACGTTGCCATTTAGAGACTATATTATTTTTAAATAGGATCTAATATAAATACTTTTGACTTCTATTTGTTGTTTATATTTTGCTACTACTTAAAAAAATGTTTATATTATTAAATGATTTTAAATTTTGTTGTTAATAGGTATAACAAATTATTACTGTTATTATTATATATTAAACTAGTTTTTGCTTAAAAACATTAAAAATAATTTTCCTACATCCAAAATAAAAAGTATTATTGCAGTGTAACAACAGAATATTAATAAAAAAATGCAAAACATATAGACATACTATCCCGAACTAACTAATGCTAAAGAATAATATTCTTTGCTAATACCAAGTAATACGAATATATGGCAACAGCGCCCTTCATAATGTATTTTTTGTGTAAATACTAGCACCTCAATAAAAAAATAATGTTATCTTTATTTGACTCGGCAAAAAATCAAAGATGCCGGCTTCTTTCATAGCATTGCCACCGACCGCTGTCGGGTTTCTAGGAAAGAAACCTACGTCGCCGGACGACAACTGAAATCCAGTTTATATTTTATTAAAATCGATCCTGACGAATAAATGAATTTGATAAATGAATGAATTTTAGAAATGAATGGTTTTTGCTGCCGAATTACTAGAATACAATATTTCAAGGCAGATGACGCATCTATTCGATAATTTTTATTCGAATAGTTTTCGACGAATGTTTTCTTACTAGCTATCGAATCATTCGAATGAATTGCAACTATCGAATGTTTTGATAGTATTCATTCGATAGTTCCCACTACTAGTATAAAGTAGTAGGAAAATTTGAACCGTGTCAATCACTATTTGCGGCAACTTTTTGATTGGTACCCTACTAAAAGTGTATTCCGCAATTCATAAATATACGTAAAAATTAGGTTTCGATTAAAAATATGATGAGCGTAATAGCAGCCGGACCTTAGACTATTAACTTTTGGATCCGAATGCAACCAGTTTATTCTACAGTTTTACTAATCAAACGCCTGCGATTCTAGATCTGTCAGCAAACGTAAATGTCCTACAATAACTAACGAACTGTGACATTATTGATGCGAAATATGTTTGGTAATCTCATTAGCAATTTGCCTAAAAAAAATCATACACCCGATGGAAAAAAATTGAGCACTGTCCGCTTGAAAACTAAAATAACGATTTCGTGCTATGCTAAAAAGCAATGAAAGAATTAAAAAACTGAGGAAAAACACAACAGGCAGTAAATTACCGGTTTATACGATTTAAAATCTCCATTCGGGCTTCGATAAATATTAACCGGCCTGTCAGTGCGTTGCCGCTTTATCTTCACTAAAACAAAAACCCCTTTGTGTGATTTGTAAAATCTTGTTATTTTTTCATTAGATGTTTTGCCCACAATGACGAGGGTGAAGCTAAACACCGGACAATATTTGTTCTTTTCAGTTTTTAGGCCATTGATTTAATTGGTTTTGTAACCATGTCATTATGGATTTCTTTTTGGAATTTTCAAACCGGACCCTTTGTGTTGTTTTCCTATGACGATCATCGGATATTTCAGTTGAAAAAAATACAATACAATCGAAAAAAAGGCGTCTGAGATGGCTTGAAAATAAAAACTGCTGTCATTTTATATGTAAATTTATATCCATAGACCACCGACTTGTAGTTTCGAAAATGAAACTTCAATTAAAACCCAAACATCCACACTGCAAAAAGCAAAACAATATGACCAGATTCAACGTACGGAGTCTAACGAACAACGATACCGCCAACGCCCTCCGGGAAGCCATCAGAGAAGCACTTCCACCGATAACAATCTCCGAAGCTGAACAAGGCTGGACACAATTGAGGGATACGATTTATAATACCAGCGAAGAAATACTGGGAAAATCCAACAAAAAGAAACAACCAGACTGGTTTAACGAAAATCAACCACATATACAGGCTTTGTTGGAAGAAAAGCATAGAGCACATCAAGCAGTCACTGCAAATCCACACAATCCAAGGCTGGTGGACAACTTTAAAGCAGCCAACAACACGCTTCGAAGAAACCTGCGCCAACTAAAGGATAACTGGTGGTCACAAAAAGCAAATCAGATTCAAGAATACGCCGCGCATCACGACTATCGTAAATTCTTCGAGGCTGTAAAAGAAGTATACGGCCCAACTAAGAATGTAAGCTGCCCAATCAAGGCACAAAACGGTGAACTTCTAAAAGAGGAAGAGCAAATCAGAAATCGCTGGAAAGAGCATTACAGCCATATCCTTAACCAAGACAATATCCCCAATATGGAAGCACTAAACACAATACCTCAGTATAACAGAACGGAACAGGAAATAAGGGCCTCCATAAAACAACTTAAAAACAACAAATCGGCTGGCTGTGACGCGATTCCAGCGGAAATCTATAAGTGTGCAAGCAAAGAACTTATTGGTCATCTTAAGACTCTCTTCGATGTCATATGGGAAAGCGGAGAGGTACCTCAGGACTTTCGCAACGCGAATATAGTAAATATATTTAAGAACAAAGGAAGTGCATCAGATTGCGGAAACTACCGAGGAATTTCACTACTGGTTATCGGAGGTAAAGTTCTTGCAAAAATTATGTCAAACCGCCTGCACCCACGTATAGAAAAAATCCTCCCAGAATCGCAAATGGGCTTTCGCACCAACCGCGGTACCGTTGATTCCATATTTTCCGTCCGCCAACTACAGGAAAAAGTAAAGGAACAGCAGAGTAAACTTTATGTTGCATTCATCGACCTAACGAAAGCCTTCGACTCTGTAAACAGAGATGCACTTTGGGCAATTATGCAAAAGTTCGGAGTGCCCAACAAATTTCTTAGTGTGTGTAAAAGCCTCCATAACAACAACAAGTCGAGAGTGTCACATCATGGATCACTGAGCGATCCCTTCCTGACAAATACAGGAGTTAGGCAGGGATGTGTTCTAGCTCCTCTCCTATTCAACATATTCATGGCAGCGCTCTCTATTATAGCGGACAGCAAACTGCAAGAGAGAGGAATGGGTATTAGATACAGGTATGACGGCGGTCTGTTCAACATAAAAAGACTCAGGGCAAAAATACGTATAAAATTCATCACAGAACTCCAATACGCTGATGACTGCGCTCTAGTTGCAAATACGTTACAGCAATTGCAGGAAATGCTGAACACATATACCTGGGCATACGAGACTTTGGGCCTTAAACTGAACATCGATAAAACAAAAATCATGTGCACTCCCGCGGAAAATCATAACAGCGCTATAAAAATCGGTGAATCTATTGGACTATGTATCGGAATTTAATTACCTCGGCAGTTTGATTTCGGAAAAGACAAATATCGACTCTGAAATTCAGCACAGAATCAGCAGCGCCTCATCATGACTTGAGCACAAAAACGAAACTTGCAGTGTATCGAGCAGTAATAATCCCCACCATGTTATATGGAAGCGAAACCTGGGTGCCGTACCGCCGGCACACGAGCGCATTAATCAAGTTGCAACAGAGACACCTTAGACAACTGTTAAGAATCAAATGGTACCGCCACGTCTCAAACGTGTCAGTCCTTGAAAAAGCAAGCTGCGAGAGCGCTGAAGTCATGATTACTAAATCTCGCTTAAGATGGGCTGGCCACGTATGCAGGATGCAAGAAAACCGCCTACCGAAATCTCTTCTTTACGGTGAACTTGTAGAGGGTAAGAGGAAACCGGGTGGACAACATAAAAGATACAAGGATGTTGTTCATGAAAACTTAAAGGGGATAAGTATGCAGCATCAGTTGGAGGAAGCAGCGCACAATAGAACGCAATGGAGGAGAATTGTAAATTCAGTTAATAACGACAACCAAAAACTAAAGAGGCAACAAAGTAATGAGATTTTTGAATGTCCGGAGTGCGGAAGAGAGATAACATCACGTATCGGGCTTTTCAGTCACAGAAAAGCTCATGACAGGAAACGCCTTGCGTAACCATCTTTTGATGCGTGTCAAATACTCGTCAGCGAGTAATGGCAGTAGTAGTAGCAGTAAATTTATATAGCAAATGCCATCGATTGTCTTGTCCAAGCCAGCTGAACGCCAATTTTTTTGATTATATGGCACAATAACAATAATAAATTGCAAATAAAAAAGTGGTGGATTAATTACTGTTAAATTGCAGAACGTTTCCAATCAAATTAATAATAAAAGTGTTTTTTAAGCGGACTGCCCTGTATATTATTAAATATATGCTTTGATAGTTTCAGAGAATAATAAATAAAAAAAAAATATTTTTTCGGCCTTTTTAAAAAAAAATATTAAAAATACAACAAATGTCCTGAAATGAAAACTATACCAAGTGTTTACTATAGTTGTTCTTTAATCCATACAGGCTCAAAATTATATGTCAAATTTTCTAAAAAAACAAATAGTTATTTCTTTTTTTTAATGGAACACCCTGTATGTTTTTCCTTTGAGAAATGGAGAACTATTTGTCTGGTATTTTACTTAAAAGGCCAAACCAAACACTTTAATGCAAAAAATGTTCATTTCTTAATTCTCCATCTAACAAAGAAATAACATACAAGGTGTTCCATTAAAAAAAACAAGAAGTTTATTTTATATTTTAGAAAGTTTGACATAGAATTTTGGACACTCTGTGTGGTTTAAGATTACGATATTTATAGAAAAGTAAGTATGAACCAAATATAGTAAATACCTCTATAGTTTTGATATCAGGATATTTGTTTTATTTTTAATAATTATTTTAATAAAGGTTGAAAAAATATTTTTCTTTACTTATTTATTAATATCCCAGAAACTATCAAAAGATATTTAATAACAGTTTAGGATTATGTAAAGTTATCAGAAAGGAAGAATACATAGAAATACTATGCCCGACGCATTATTGCCGGACCCTGTATATGAGTCTCATAATATTCTGATATAACAAAAACGACGAAAATATCTTAGATTGTGCGTTAGGCAGTGGATATTTAGCAGAAATAAATGATTGTGCTAGTGAAATTCTACTCAAGGAATAGTTTTGGAAGCCATTTCTGTCAATATTTTCTCAAAACTTGAAAAACTAAATGAACAAATTCGTTCTCACACTACAGTCTGTATCATTAAAAGTGATGAACCCAGTAACCATGAATTCGAAGTTGATCAAAGAATGCCCAGAGAAGCCCAAATTAATTTTAAAAATTAGCCAAAGATAATAAAATATTCCTAGTCTGGGTGCCTGCCCATGGGGGAATAGGAGACAATTAAAAACCAAATAACCTAGCTAGAAAAGGAGCTAACACCCCAGTAACTAGACCAGAACCGTTCAGCTTTCCAAGTGGAAACCAACTTAAAGCGGAACTAGGGAACATGGAAGATCCTAAGACACTCGAAGAAATTTCTAAGAGCTCCAAAAAAAAAAACAATCTTCGGATTCCCACGGAGTTTTTAACAGGAGGCTATGTCCTCAACGAACACTTCAGTAGATTCAAGCGAACAAACAACTGCGAATAGAAATTCTGTGGGGAAAATGGGAAAACAACTTATTACTGGCTGCGCTGAGACGCCCACCATTGATTGGTGCCCTGAAGTTTGGTACGACTGATCTCGGATATGGAGAACTAACAACTCACCTCTGTAAAACCGACTCAGATACTGACTTTTGTCAAAGCCCTGAGTTATAACTCAAGAAAAGGTGACACAATAGATCTGTAAGGTTTCGGTGATTAACCCTCCTCCCATAGTCTTTCATTCTTCATTCATAATTCAATCAAAATGAACAAGTAGAACTAGCTTTCCGTTTCACTGAAACTTATGTTCAAATGTTTTCAGTCAAAATTGAACAGTACATAAACTAATCAGTCTGACTGTAGCAGTGAGACTGACACGTGAGAACCAGTCTTATTGTATTTTAGAAAATGTTTTTATTTTTTCTTGAAAGTTTAATGGACTTCTGATATTTTACTATCAGCCTGCAGATAATTATCGTGCTTAATTCTTTAGTTTATTAGTTCTATTTTTCTTAATTACATTTATAAGGTAACAATTTTTTTTCATTTAAAATATTCTATTCTAATAAATAGCCATTTGTAACTCAAATCATCCAGCGTTAGGAATCATCATTCCGATATTCCTTGACGCGCATCCCGATCGCGATATTCCCATTAGATCACCTCTAAGCCGAATTCCATCAAGGAATCCCGTAAGGTGTCGCCGTGTCGAGAAAGATGCCCTTTCAGTCAGCAGAACTAGCAAATAGCGGTCCCGTGGGCACACTCGCTTCATGTACGTTGTAGTAGTCTAACAGTTAACTCGATAGGATCGGTGAAAATTGAAATTGGTCCTGGTTTGAATCGATCGAGGTTCAAAGGGCGCCGGATTGTATTACGTACGTGCATAATGTTTAAATTAAATTTATTTGTCACCGACATATACCGGGTTTCCCAATATTCCGTGGACATTGTTACGGGATTTATATTCTCATAGATTTCTTTTCCAATTTTATTTATTTTGGGCTTAATATTGTAATTTTAGAGACAGTTCTTGAATTTAGTTTATTGTTTTATCAAACCTGGAACATTCGCCATTTCTTTAAAATCTAAAAACAAATTGGTAAATAATATAATTTCTAGTCTAAAATATGTTTATTTACTGTTGCATTACACTTTTTCTTTTAACAACATAAAAAAAAGGATCTAATTTCACTGTAAATTTCTGTCTCATACTGCTTTATAGTTCTTCAAAGCTAAATACGATGCCTTCTATTCAACAAGCTAAATTTGGTTTATATTATCATATTTTACACAAATTCCTTGGAATGTACCATTATTATAAAAATGCTATAGTTTTTCCCATGATTATAATACGGATTTAACTTTATTTTGAATCGAACAAGTGTTGATATCAGTGTAGCGCATTCAATTCTTGAACATCATAAACTAAAAGCAAATAAAACGTTTAGTAATTATTAATAGATACTTTTAAATATATTACTTACGATGTGTGGCTGATATTTAGTCTCTTAAAGGCTTGCAAAATCGTAATTTTATTAAAATTAGCTTGAGTAGTGTTTTGACAGCGATGTGTTTACAGCCGAACAATATTTGAGGTTATTTTGTAATTTCTTATTCTGCGGCAACGTAAATATCGAGCATATTAGCATTAGTTACCGAATTATAGGGTTTGATTGACAGTTATATATATGACATTTATATATGATGGTGACTTTTTGATTGTTTACATTGTATATTGGTTGCGTAATATTATTTTCCTCTAGTACTTTCGATTTCTTCTTCGATTTCCGTTTACTTTCAATACTTTTGATTTATTGGGTTTTTATATTTGACGTATTTCATGTTTTGCTCTTAGGGAGTATGTTATTTGGTTTATTGGCAACATTGATTTGCTGTGTTTTTTTTACTGCCCTTTTGTCCGGTGTTCATCCATGATTCCTTCTTCTAGAACGATCCGTCCTTGTGTGCAGACACGCTTTTGGGATCAAAGCCTTGTGCTGATTTAAGTTCTAGCAAATTCTGTTAAATAATTACTTTGTGAATAGTTTTGCCGTTCTGCACTATTCAAGTGGAGTTTTCCGATTTTCCCAATTATTTTAACAGTAAGAATTTGAAGAAAAGAGTTAATGAATGGCCACATGACATCTCAGGTATGTTTTACGCCATTTTGTAGTTTTTCTTGAAGGTAATTTTGAACTTCTTTTTCAGGCCATTTAATTTAATTTAATTTAATTTGGATTTAATTTAGTTTAACTTCGTTTTTATCTCCATGTAATTTTGGATTTGATCTCCATTTTACCTTTTTGTACTGCTGGATCTATTATTCGTTGCCGTTGCTGCCGTTTCTTCTTGCCATGAGGTCCCTACGTCACCCTTTGAATAAGAGGTCACCCGTCCGTGTTCACCATGTGGTTCTGAGCTAACCATCACCTCATCACCTAGCTCATTTGATCCAGAAGACCTTCTGAGACCGACCACTATGGGATATTGAAGCCAGCTCACCGTCCGCCGTCCGCCGTCTCCATAAGCAGTCAAAAGTCAGCAACCATCTGAGTCACCGACCACCGAGATTCTGGAATGTCCTGATAAGTACCCATTTCATTTCATTTTACTGTTTATTGAGTTTAACTATTTAATTTGCGTATTTGAGATAGTTATAGTTAACTTCTTTAGACTTTTTACTTGCGGCTCGATCTGTGAACTTACTAGTAAGTATCGCGAGTACGTATTTCCGTTTTAGTAATTTATAGCGTTTGTTATATATCCATTTTGAGATTTATGATATCGATTTAACCGTTTTAAGTTTAGACACTATCGTTCAAGTTACCACTTGTGTACTGCCGATACTTTTTGAGCTGTACTGTTTTGTAGTTAATTACTTTTCATTATTTGCCTTAGTATATAAATGTACTGAGTTATTAAGTTTATTTCAGTATAAGATTTAAATAGTTTTATCTGATATATTGGTATATTTCTATAATTTAGTTTGATATATTGACAACTGATTTTCTCGTCTTAAGCCATACATACAATATTTAAAGTTTTACCTTTTTATCGTGATTGCTGCTGAACCTTCTTTATTAAATGAGTTAAGTGATTCCTATTGTTTTATTTAGTATTTTGTTTCCCACTTTCTTTCAGAAACATCACTTTTACTCTTAGGGTCCAGAAAGTGGGTGGCGCTTATTTATATTTAATTTAGACACATTTAGTTATAACCCCCCCTACTCTCCGTAGAAGCTACCGATTTGGGCATTGACCTGTTTGAGGAGTAAGAGTTAAATAATTAAATAATAACTATTAGTTTGTTGCTGTCTCTTTTCTTTATCTTTTAATTTATCTCACCGTAACATAGTTTTATTTAATTTAACACAGCTATAATATAAATTATAGTTTTTCTGTTGTCATAAGAGAAAAAAGGTTTTGATATTTTGACACCCTTTTATAGAGCTTTTTGTATCAGTAAACATAATTTTATAATATTTTAAGTTACCTTTCTCTTCTTTCTCTTTCTATTTTATTCTTATTATCTTATTTTCTTTTATTTTTTTTTTATATATTTTTTTTTCTTATGACAAATTGGCGCCCAACGTGGGGCCAATTTGTCATAAGAAAAAAAAATATATAAAAAAAATAATTTGTGTAAAATATGATAATATAAACCAAATTTAGCTTGTTGAATAGAAGGCATCGTATTTAGCTTTGAAGAACTATAAAGCAGTATGAGACAGAAATTTACAGTGAAATTAGATCCTTTTTTTTATGTTGTTAAAAGAAAAAGTGTAATGCAACAGTAAATAAACATATTTTAGACTAGAAATTATATTATTTACCAATTTGTTTTTAGATTTTAAAGAAATGGCGAATGTTCCAGGTTTGATAAAACAATAAACTAAATTCAAGAACTGTCTCTAAAATTACAATATTAAGCCCAAAATAAATAAAATTGGAAAAGAAATCTATGAGAATATAAATCCCGTAACAACATACTCGTAGAACCACTATGTACACTAAGATGCAAAAAAACCGCAACAGAGAAGTTTTTGGTCAAATTTAAAGTGTTATATTTTTGTTATTTTTAGCCCTATTTGCATGAATTTTTTAGCAAACTGTATATAATTATATCAACTTTAATTCATAAACTCAGTTTTTTGTAAACTTTAGTAATTGACATATTATACAGGGTTAATCGAGGGGTTGTTTTTTTTATCCTAACATCAAAACACCTTGTGCAATAATTTCGTGTGTAAATTTTCTTAACATATAATTTTACGGTAAAAAACATGTCTCCTGAGCATTTTGTTTTTTGATATAATTATATACAGCTCGCTAAAAAGTCATGAAAATAGGGCTAAAAATAACAAAAATATAACAGTTTGAATTTGACCAAAATTTTCTCCGTTGCGTTTTCTTGCATCTAAATGTATTTTTTGCAATCAAAATAAAATCACTGGACAGAATTTACCCCTATACAAAAGTGCTTTGTTTGTCAGCTAGATGGCATCAAACTTTAAAAAAAGAAACACATTTTTTGAGATATTTTAAGAACCGTCATTCTCATTTGAATGAGATTTTGGGTGTCTGCTTTAACATTTGACATTCTCAAAAATCAAGAAAAAGTACGTGAAGGGTGAAAGCTACTCCCATCCCTATATAAATTTTAGTATAAATATTTTCCAACCCCACTGACCACAGATTTTCTTTTCGTATAATGGTCCCTCTAGTATTTACTACATTTTTTGGCTCTTGTAAAAAAACGCCACCTCGCATAGTTTTTGAGAAAAAAATTTTTGGAAAATTTATTTTTGCAAAGCAGACCTATGAAATATACAGGAAATTCCCATATTGCGTGGACATAGAACAACTACGTATTTTTGAATCAAAATAAGTTAATTCCACATAATTTACCTTTATACAAAAAGTGCTTCGTTTGTCCGTTAGAGAGCATCAAACAAAAATAAACCCGAACGTTAATTAATTTAAAATTTATTGAATTTTTAAGCTTTTTATGAAGCTTATTGTCAAATAATGTAATTTGTAATACTAACATAAAATTCCATGTTTTCGCCATCTAGATTATTAGGGCATAATAGATTTTATGCGTCTCCATAGCTTGATGTGACAAAAAAAATTTTTTAGAAGTCAGCTTCGGAAAAATGCGCGTAAGGTTTTTTTTACAAGAGACAAAAAATATAGTAAATACTACAAGGATCATTTTACGAGAAAAAAATCGTCCGTCGGTTGAGTTGGAAAACATTTATACCAAAATTTATGTAGGGGTGTCGGTAGTTTTTACTCTTCCCGTACTTTTTTTCTTGATTTTTATGAAAGTCAAATGTTAAAGCACATACATACATACATACATACAGCCGTTACTCGCTGACGAGTATTCGACACACATAAAGAAGATGGTCACGCAAGGCGTTTTCTTTCATGAGCTTTTCTGTGACTGAAAAGCCCGATACGTGATGTTATCTGCCCACCGCACTCCGGACATTCAAAAATCTCATTGCTTTGTTGCCTCTTTACTTTTTGGTTGCCGCTGTTAACTGAGTTTACAACCCTTCTCCATTGAGTTCTATTGTGAGCTGCTTTTTCCCACTCATTCTGCATGTTAATTCCCTTTAAATTTTCATGGAAAATGTCCTTGTATCTTTTCAGTTGTCCACCCGGCCTCCTCTTACCGACTACAAGCTCACCGTAAAGCAGAGATTTTGGTATGCGGTTTTCTGGCATTCTGCATACGTGACCAGCCCATCTTAAGCGGGATTTTGTGACCATGACTTCAATACTCTCGCAGTTAGCTTTTTCAAGGACCGATACGTTTGAGACATGATGGAACCACCGGACTCTTAAGAGTTGTCTAAGGTGTCTCTGTTGCAACTTGTTTAATGCGTTCATGTGTCAGCGGTAAGGCACCCAGGTTTCGCTCCCATATAACATGATGGGGAGTATAATTGCTCAGTATACTGCAAGTTTTGTTTTTGTACTCAAGTCATGATTGTAGAAAACCCTGTCTTTTAATTTCCAGAATGCTCTTGAGGCGCTACTAATCCTGTGCTGAATTTCAGAGTCAATATTGGCCTTTTCCGAAAACAAACTGCCAAGGTAATTGAATTCCGCCACATATTCGAATAGTTCTTCTCCGATTTTTATAGCATTGTTGTGATCTTCCGGGGGAGTGCACATAATTTTAGTTTTGTCGATGTTTAGCTTAAGGCCCAAAGCCTCGTATCCCCAGGTATATGTGTTCAGCGTTTCTTGTAATTGTTGTACCGTGTTTGCAACTAGAGTCGTCAGCGTATTGAAGTTCTGTGATAAATTTTGTACGTGTTTTTGCCCTGAGTCTTTTTATGTTGAACAGACCGCCGTTATATCTGTATCTAATGTCCAATCCTCTCCTCTCTCCTGCAGTTTGCTTTCCTATCTAGTGGAGATCTATGTGTCTAATGGAGAGCGCTGCCATGAATATGTTGAATAGGAGAGGCGCTAAGACACATCCCTGCCTAACTCCTGTATTTGTTAGGAATGGGTCGCTCAGTGATCCATGATGTAACACTCTTGACTTGTTGTTGTTATGGAGGCTTTTACACACTGCACTACAAAACTACTTTAAAGCACATAGCAAAACATAGACACCCAAAATCTCATTCAGATCGGAATAACGGTTCTTAAAATATCAGAAGAAATGTGTTTATTTTTTTGAAAGTTTGATGCCCTCTGACGGACAAACGAAGCACTTTTGTATAGAGGTAAATTGTGTCCAATGAACTTATTTTGATTCCAAAAATACGTAGTCGTTCTATGTCCACGGAACATTGGGACACCCTGTATAATGTCAGTTATATTCAAATTTACATCAACGAAATATGCTAGGAATAACCAAAAAAGAACGTAAAAATAGAATGGATACAACAAAAGATCCTGGTAATAGATGTCATCCACAGAATAAAATATCTCAAGTGGCAATGGACAGAACACCTGGCAAATAGAACGGACATAAGATAAGCCACAAAAATTACAGCAAGGTACCCATGAGAAATTAAGAGACCTAGAAAACGACCAAACCTGAGATGGGACCATATGATATTAGGAAATTTGCAGGGATATCTTACATTACAAAGATATCATTTAAATATGCGAGGGAATAACAATGGAAATGTTAGAATGAGTTGTAGAGAATAATTTCATATCTTCGTCAACAACGACGCTATTGGATTTTCGCACACTAATGGACCATACCCTGTATATGCTGTCGAACGAAAGTGTTATGTTAAACTCAATTTAGAACGTACTTTTCTCGTTCGTAATGGTTATCACAAGGCGGAAATAATAACATAGTTTCATCAACTGCCTGATTCTTTAACATGCCCGATATATATTTGGGTTGTTCATGTAATACTCTCCACCTAGATTTGGCAACGAATATTTCCTGGTTATATAAAACACAGCTAAAGTTATGAATAGGTTGTAGTATCTGATTTGATTTTGATTGAAAATGAATTGGTTCTCTTTGGTAAGACAGCATTTTAATGACTCCATTAATGAAAGTATGTTGTAATTTTTTTTTTTCAATTATTTTAGTTGTTATTTTACGTGACTTGCTTAATATCGGTAACGTTTGTTAAAGCAGGAGGTGGTGGAGGGTAAGTTAATTTTTTTTACTAATTCGACAAAAATAACTTACTTTTTTTTAACTTTAGTTTTTATTTATTTTTTTAAATTTCTTAAATTTAGTTTGTCGCTTTTAAAAAACTTTAAATAAAATAAATTTTACTATTTATTAATTTAATTGATTCTACATACATATAAAATATGTCACGCTATAACACCGAGTAAGTATATGAAGTAAAAAATGATTATTGTATTCTCTCCAGTCTTTGAATAAAAGGAATAAGGAAGGAGTATATCAAAAAACTTACGTGATGAGCACCCAAAATGGCCGACTTAAATTCTGGTTTATCCGTGCTGTTCTACTTGTATTCAAAACTTGTAAAAATATAATGTAGGGTAGACACAATAATTTTTTTTATTTACATTGTCAATAAATGTTTGTGGTTATTAAAATTGTTAAAAAATATACAGGGTGGCGCACCTCATTCGCCTCGGTTGATTATACGAAAACGGAAAGATGTAGAAACAAAATATTTTATGGGTATATGTAGGGAGGTAATGTGCACAATTTAAAATTATTTTAAAATGTACAGGGTGTTTCAGAACTAAGATCCATACCAAAGTTATATTTTTTCTTATGGAATACTCGGTATTTTATTTCATTTTAGGATTTTTGGGCTCAAAAAAAGGTATTTATTATATGGGTTTAATATGTTTAAAATCTTTGGTTTTTGAGATATTTAAAGATATTTAAATTTGCATGCTACAATAGAGTAGATTATTAACACCCTGTACATAACTTTTCAGAATTAGTTCTTGTGCTGAGTTTAAAGGTAGAGATAAAAACTAAAATTATTCCTTCCTTAAATGTATACAGGGGTATCAAAAATAGCTGGTCTATTTTAAATATTTATTTTACATAAAAAATTCATTATTTCAAATGCAACACTATGCATTTTTTTAAATAAGTCGAAGCAGATTTAAATGCTTTTTCAAACTATATTAGATTTTCCTATACCTATCTTGCTCAGATTTTGAATAACACGATAAACGATAGGTTTCTGCCTAATAGGTTTCTTATAAACCACACTACCAGCTCTGTGAAATAGGACAAGAAGTTTTTCAAAGGAACGCTTATCAGGAAGATTCCTATTTGGATATCTTTGAGCATAAGCCCTTGAGGCCAAGAAGCAATTTTCCTCACAAAATAATATCACTAGTAACATATCTATTCGTTCCGCCAGCAACTGCTTTATTTTTCTTGATAAAATAATGAATACTTACTTATTAAACTATTGTAGGTAAATTTAAGTAAACTGTTATAAATTATAAATAATAATGTCCATAAACTAATGTCGACTTTGAAAATAGTTACTAACTGTCACTAGAAAATTGCCATGGCGACACCAGCCATCTTGATTGCAATTTTATTTTAAAATCGCTTTTTATTCAAAATCTAAGCTAGATAGGTATAGGAAACCCTAATATAGTTTGAAAGAGCATTTGAATCTGCTTCGATATATTTAAAAAAATACAGGACGTTGCCTTTGAAATAACGAAGTTTTTATATAAAATATTTCCTTAAAATAGATCAGCAACTTTTGATAGCCCTGTATAAATTTAAGGAACTAATACCATTTTTCAGTAGAGTTTATTTCTCTACCATTAAACTCAGCATAAGAATTAATTCTGAAAAGTAATGTACAGGGTGTTAATAGTCTATTCTACTGTAGCATGCAAATTTAAATATCTTAAAATATTTCAAAAGAAGATTTTAAACATACTTAACTTTTATAATAAATGCCTTTTTTGGGCCCAAGAATCCAAAAATCATATAAAATACCGGGTGTTCCATAAGAAAAAATACAACTTTGGTATGGATCTTAGTTCTGAATCACCCTGTATATATCAAAATAATTTTAAATTGTGCACATTGTCTCCCCACATATACCCATAAAATCTTTTGTTTCTACATCTTTCCGTTTTCGTATAATCAACCGAGGCGAATGAGGTGCGCCACCCTGTATATTTCTAATAAAAATAGATCAAATTGATGTACCCTAATTACTTTTTTAATTAAGCAGCAAATAAAATACGAAATTTCATAAATGATCAGTTTACTACAAGTATAAATATTATGTAGTCATATACCAGTAAAATGTTATTTTATTGTTTCCCTCTATTTTTGACCGAGATCTACCGCAGCACAGTGGGCAAAAATCCAGAAGTATGTTGCAAAAATTCTTTTATTGTACGATTTCATTCAAATTTAGTAAAAACATTCTATGCCGGTAGCCCGTGAACCCAGTTAGTTTTGGCTGACTTGAGAGTGGCTGGGGGTGGTTGGGGGGATTCATAAAATGGAAAAATCATCTTTTGACTAATACAGCTACCAAAATGCGGTAAGAATATTTTACATTTCACTAAATTTTACGATTTTTGGCAGAGCCAAGATGAAACAGATAAATATTGAGCAATTATTACTCCTCCGGCATATACAGGGTTTGTTAGGTTAGGTATATATTGACATCCTCTGTATCTTTTTTATTCGACGTTTTCGAAAAAAGTGTCTTGAATAAACAACATTTTTCAAAACAGTCTTCTTTGCATATACCGGGCGCCTTAGAAATCGTATGCGTGGCCCAACTTTCTTATTTAAAATTAGTACCCAATTTTTTATTTTTTTTTTATTTTCTCCTAAAAATCCTAACTACTTTTATGTAGCATATCCTATACCTAATTTGAAATAAGATAGTTGAACCACGCCCAGATTTTTTGAAGCACTTTGGATATGCGAAATAGACTTTTTTGGCAAATTTATTCAAAACCACTTTCATTTGAGACAGTTTTCGGAAACGTCAAATAAAAAAGATAAAGGGGGTGTCAATGTATAAAAGAAAACCCTAAGTATACTAATCCAATCGAACTTTTATTCAAGATTGTTTGTCATTTGAATAAGTTGAGTCTCTAATAATACCAGACAATATGTGAACAATATTTTATTATTATATTTTAAATAAGTAACAATATTCTGAGACTTAAACAATGACGATTTCGAAAATAACAGAACTTATACCTATTAAAAATATCTAAATTTTATTTTACCACATACTATTTACTGATATTTTGTTTTATAACAACTGGAAGCAATGGTCACGAAGTGCACATTTTTAAATCTGAAAGAAAAATCCATTTCATTTAATTTAAAAAATTAGGAACTGTCAAAATAAGATAGAAAAGATAAAGGATCTTACTATACACATACGCATGGAGACATACGCTTCCAATAAGTTTAAAGTTGCGATTTTTTGCGATTTTTTTGACTTAACTTTTCTACGATAGAATATATGCCACTATCAAAAAAACCTTAAACGATTATGTTCTACTTTGACCTTTACCTAGTTTTTATCCAAAAAATCAAAATAAAAGATCCTTTTTTACTTACCTTGACATTAAATTTACCGCAACCGGGAATCTACGTAAAACACATTATGACAATTTCACAATAATTATTGACATCAAGCTAAGGTCGTCCGATTCAATTGTTATAATACTATGTCAATTGAATGCAACGCCTACTATTTAAAAAATTGTAGAGAAAAGGCAGTTATTGGACATAAATTAACTGAAAATGTAGGTTTTGCGCAAAGTTCGTTTTACAGCCCCTCGAAAGAGACTCCGAATAAGGTTTTTTGTTAGTTTTATGTGGTTTCCTCTTAACTAATATCTTTCCAATCTAATGTTATTGCCATAAATGCTAACTGTGGATGTTATTTTTTGCAACTTGGTTTGGACATATTGCCTACTGTGCGCAGGCTGCATAACCAACTAATTTCAGTGTTTTTCGATAAATCGCAATAGTCTTACTGTTAATTTAAGTTCTGACAAAATTTCCTTCTAGAATTCTAAACAAAACCAGTTAATATTGTAGAATAAATAACATTAACTAAGCTCAGTAAAGACGAACAAATCCACAAAATTTCAAATCAAATTCAAATGTTTCAATGAAAACGTCAAACAGAACTGTCAAAAATCTATGAGGTCAATTTCACCCACCATTTATAGTATGGATAGTGTTATCTCCTTCCTTAATGTTTCATTTCAGCTGGGTTGTTTCAAAGTTCCCAGTAAATTAATACAGAAAATTCGTGGGTATCACGTGGCTCAGTAAAACGATTATATTTTATGCGAAGTTTCGCAATTTTATTATCACACTCGAGAATTCGTACCACCCTGTATGTTTATTTACTACAAATAGTAGAGCTGAAGAAGATTAATTTTTTAGTCACGAGCATGTGAAGATAATTGTTCCTGAATACCATCATACCCACCACCATCACGAAACAGTGTACAAAACTATCCATCATGGAGGCGGTGGCGGTGGAGGACATAGTCATGGAGGAAAACCTTTCAATTGGCACGGAGACAATTAGTAATTTTTGATTTTATGATTCTAAAATTTCTTTAGATATATTATTTTTTTATGATATTGTTACAATAAAATCGCTACAAAAAGTATTATACATATTATACACTATTTTTTTCTAATTTAAATTTCCTAACCTCTAATAGAAGATATAAATATATAACAAGTTCAAAAGTAAAGAAAAGTGCAACTGACTTTTTTCCTATACAAAGTGTCCCAATATTCCGTGGACATAGAACTACGTATCTTTGGAATCAAAATAAGTTCGTTGGACACAATTATACAAAAGTGCTTCCTTTCTCCGTTAGAGTGCATCAAACTTAAAAAAAAAACACATGACAAGATAATATCTTTAGAACCGTTATTCCGATTTGAATGAGATTCATAGACACTCCTATGCTGCTAATATGTGACTTTCACAAAATTGAAGAAAATATACGGGGAGGGTGAAAACTACTAAATTTTAGTATAAATATTTTCCATCTCCACCGACGATCGATTTTTTTGTAAAATGGCCCTTCTAGTATTGAGTAAATTTTATGTCTTGTAAAAAAATGCATACTTTTTAAGGAAAAAATTATTTTTCCGAATCTGACTTCCAAAAAAGGTTTCTTGTGGCAGTCAATAAAGCGCTTAGCAACTTAACCCAACACAAAATCTCATTCAAATCGGAATATCGATTCTTAAAATTTCTTAAAAAATGTGTTTATTTTTTTAAAGTTTGATGCCCTCTAACGGAAGAACGAAGCACTTTTGTATAAAAGTAAATTGTGGCCAATGAACTTATTTTGAATCCAAAATACGCAGTAGTTCTATGTCCACGAAATATTGGGACATCCTGTATATTAAATTTTAAATTTCAGGCTCTATTAATTACTAATTGCCAATATTTTGAGGTAATTTCGAAGAATAAATAAATAATTAATATATTTTAACTTATTTACCTAATAGCAAGTGATAATAAAATATATTTCTGCTAATTATCTAGAAGTTTTATTTATTTCATTAATCAGCTCACTTTGTGAGTTTTATAAGGACATTGATATCAATATAAAATAAAATATTTTCCAGACATTAACTTAACAAGGGGACGTGTTCTGCCGGAAACACTGCGACCTGTAGGGCCTATTGTGTTTATCCCCTGTCTATATCTGCGCCCATTCTACTATCCCTGTGCCCTGCACTAACTTATGCAGGTCCTTGAGAGGATGGGAATATAGTTCCTCCGGTTCTAGCCTAGCTTTCCCAAATAAAAAGTGTCGCTTACGATCCAGAGCCTCGCAGTGACATATTATGTGCTCCGCTGTTTCAGGACCTTTATCGGAGTCTGCAGCAAAGACTTCCTTGATACAGGTTGAGGTGGTTCAGGTAACACTTGACAGACATGTGTCATATTATATTATATGTATATTAATATGGTATTCCCAGTACTGACTCTTGAAAAAAACCGACATTTTAAGCTCAGTATCTAGTCGACGCGAGACGTTCTGACAAATATATTGCCTTTTTTTGAAATCCCCGGATAAGAACCTCTAATCCCGAGATTCCGGGATTGACTATTAGAATGAGAAATTTAATCTAAAGAAATAGTTAATAAAAATGCAGCTATATACCTATATCAAAAAGAAAGTGAGAAAAGAGCTTTATTATTTATAGTAATTAAAAATATACAATTATTGTTGCAATATTTGTAAGAGTAAAGTGTATAAAGTCGAATCATTTTAGATTGGGCATTTATATTTTTCAACATTTTTGGGATCCTGGAATTTTTTTTTCTTACTGTGCCTTGTTAGGTCCCCCCTGATGTTGGCTATTGGTTGGCCAAACCAAATCACGATGGCGAGCTGATCCCTGTTTGTAGCCACTCTAAACAATTGTTCGACGCTATGTATGCCTGTCCATTCCCGGATGTTCCCCAACCAGGAGATCTGTTTTCTTGCTACGCCCCTGCGGCCTTCTATTTTCCGTTTATTATAAGTTGTAGAATCCGGTAAGGATATCCTCTAAGAACATGACCAAGGCATGACAGCTTTCGGCATTTAACTGTTGTCAAGAGTTCACGAACTGTATTTGCCTTGTTTAAGACTGCTTCATTTCTTTATATAGCCACCCATGTTATTCTTAGCATTTGTCTCTGTAACCACATTTCAAATGCTTCCAAACAGTTGATTGTAGCAGCTTTCAGTGTCCAGATTTCAGTTCCGTATAGTAGCAAAGACCAGATGTAACATTTATTAATTTTTTGTTTCAGTTTTAAGTTCAGACTATCGTCATTAAACAGTGATCTCACCTTCTGGAATATTGTACGAGTCGATTCAATCCTGCATCTAATTTCCCTGTCTGCTCGTTGATGTAGCATCCAAGGCATTTAAAATTGGATACTCTCTCGACGTTTTGTCCATTTATCTGTAGAAGATCATGAATTTTGTCTTAGAAACATTTATATTCAGTCTCATTACATAAACAGAATCTATGAGATTTTGGAGACCCAAAAGATCATCGCACAAAGTAGCCGTATCGCCAGCATCCTCCTGGGATTTAGTATCAGGATTTCGAAGATAAAAATACGCCGGGTTCTGGGGATTTAGAAACCCTACTCAGGACTGTGTAGTCACGTTTCTTACACATATTTCCACTTCAAAAATACATTATATTACTGTTTTTTTTTCTTTAGAAACACCAAAAATTTTTTGTAACATGTCTGCAGAATATATTGAAACACTTTTTTGAAAAATTTTGTAAAACTGTTTGATCATAATTTATTTTGTATAAGAAGCCCATAAGTAATCATTTCTAAATTCAAAGTTACTATTCAAAGTGCAGGGCTTCATTAAGAACCTAGAAATTAATAGATTCAATAATTATACTTTATACTTAAGAGTTAATATCTACTTTATCTATTAAAATTAATAGAATATCATAGCAACAGCTTGCGGTAGTATATGGCGGTAGTCAGTTGTATCCATAGAGAAAGCCTAATAATTTGCTAATAAAACAATAAATTTTTATTTTTAACCACAACTTCTGTTGACGGATAATAATCAAAAGGCAAAATGACATTTCGCGTAAACTTTGAAGTGTATTTAGTGGAAAAAGTTAAAAGTTTGTTAAGAAAAAGTTAAAAGTTTGTTAACTTTTTCTATTAGTGGAAAATAACTACTAATTTTGAAGTTCTGAATATTTACATTGAAATTAGAGGAACAAACTTCTACGCTAATTGTAACCACTAATTATTGATTCCATTAATTTCTAAGTTCTGAATGAATCTTTCCGATACACCCCAGGAAGTAAAAAAACAAAGAGATACTACAAATTATTTGCTATTTTAAAAGATCAATACTACACTCCTCTCTCTGATGACACTGAATAATCCTAAAAATGAAAGTAATTCCATCAAGTCGTAGTTGCCCAAATGTAGTCAACATTCATTCGGCTTTATAAGTGATTTTGAGTTGGAAAGTCCCTAACGAACACTCATGAATAGTAATTAAAGTTCTTTATGTAGTTCTGTATTTGACATTCTCCTCTAGACCTATCGGAATATCGGAACATAAAAAGAATTGCTCGAAAGTTTTTCAATTTTGATTGGACTGAAGCTATGCTCGTTAGTTGTAGATTGCTTCGTGAAAATCGGAATCACCAGGGCTCTGCTGTCCTACTGGAATCGGCAGCAACAACAATATAATTAATCGTACTTTAGATTCTAATTAAAAGTTATCGAAACTCCATTTTCAACTCGGAACGTCAAGAGTGTAATTGATTTTTTTTCAGATGAACCAATCCAGAAAAAAAAAATAAAAACACGCTAGTCAAATAGGTAAAACTTCTCGATCACAAAGTTTGTATGTTTTCGGAATTTTGAATTTTATCAATTTCCCAGAAGAAATATCTGAAAGAATATTGTCGTTTTACTTGAAAAACCTCTTAAGTTTAAAAGTAAATTTTAAAGGAATCGGGAAAACTTTATGGACATGTCTGTTCGAAAATATATTCGTATGTTTTCAGCTGTCAGTAGTTTGAGGGAATAATTTAGGAAATTTGAGTAAAATTAAAAATTTTTATAAAAAATATTGCTGCTTAATTTTTTTAGTTCCTAAAATCTTTGTTTAAAAAATACCTATGATGTAATCTCCAGTCCTCATCTAAATAAATAAAATTAGTCGGTTTAGTTTTAATTTCATTTTTTACTCAGGAACCTCTTTGCGAAGTGCTAGAGGGAATCCCCTCGGGGGAGGAGGGCCATGGTCAGGTCCCCACAATAGGAATTGACCTCAAATCCAAGAAGGCAATAGAGAAAGAGAGCTATATCCTCTATTATAGATCCGAGACAACACCGGTATCCCGTCTAGATAGAGACCAAGCTAAAGAGGTGGAGAAAATGGATTCTCCAGCCTGGACGTCAAGGGTACCTTAGCCGGAGAAAAGTTTCTCGACTATAAAGGACACGGAGTGTTAAACTGCAAGCATGAAGGTGTATACCCTCGTAGATGGTAGATGTCCACTCCACGGGCGATGAACAGCTGTTGTCAGAGAAGGATGGGAAATACCCCGTCCCCTCCTCAACGAGAAGGTTCCCATGTATGATGAGTTATAGACTGTATGAGGAGTTATAACTTAAGAAAGGGGGGCACAATAGAACTTTAATTCGCGGTGATTAACCCCGCCTCCATTCTATATTCTACATTCTATTCAAGCACGGCTGGCCCGATTTTAATGAGAGTTTATTTGTTGGATTCGTCTCCTTCCCGAATAGCAGAATAACTATTAAAATATTACGAAAAAAAAATATACAGAAAATTAATTATTAAATCAATTAGGTTTAGAACTCCGCCATCTTCTGCAATTGACAGTTACATCACGCACACAGAAAGATATGGAAACTACTTAAATCGAAATGTCAACAAAAATATAGAGAACAAATGACAACAACTGTCAAATCGACAGGTCTCAATCATTCTAGATTATTCCATGGATAATTTGTGCTAAAAGATTGAGAAAAACTCTCACTTCAGTGTTAGGAGGTAAGTTAGCTGGATCAGGTAAATTAAATAACATTACCGAATTAAATACTACTAACGCATTACTGAGAGTTTCAGAGTTAAAATATGGGATTTTATTAGACAAATATTAAGACTTTTTTATTAACTGTTTTAAATTAAAATTAAAATTTTACTTTGTTGTTAGTTTTTGCTTTCAATTAGAAAAATATGATATAAAAAATAAAGCTGTTGCTTTGCTTATTGTCCGAATTTTAGTTCACTCTATTTAAAAAATTGAGAAAAAGTGAAAAAAAAAATAATTTACATACAATATAGCAATTTTCAACCATCTAGATACAGAAATGTTTCGCCTTGTTTAATTAACAGATGTAAATAACGATACTCAAAGAAGATTTTTATAGAAAAGTGTATATTTTAAAGAAAAAAAAAGGCGCGACGGTATCTAAAATTAACAAGTTCAGTGTATAATATATACTATTTTGAAAAATTATTATTAAAGCCACTATAGATTTTCAATATACACAATGACTCTGAAATAAGTACAAATATTTTCAGGTAGGGATTGGCAAGACAAGAAATCTTGTCTTGACAAGCAATTTCTTGTCTTGTCTTGAAATATTTTCAAGAATTAAAAAAATCTTGTCTTGACCATTTCTTGAGAGTTGATTTCTTGTCTTGATTCAAGAAATCTTGAAATTTCTTGATATCTTGACAAAAGGGGAACCCCCTGTTTAAAATTCGTTTATTAACGGGGAACCCCCTGTTTAAAAGTCGCGGTGTGATTGGTTAATGTGATGTTTATGCTTTATGCGTAAAATCTGAGGTCAGGCATCTAATTTCCAAAAAATTCAAAAACTTTGGTCTGATTATACTACAGTAGCCAAAATCATCAAATTTACATAATTTTGTTAATTATTATTATTATTATCTAACATTAAAATGAGTAATTGTGATGGTTCGGTGAGCAGAAAATCTGAGCCATTCGTGATTGAATCGTTCAGAATACCTGGACGTAGAAGTTAAGTTAGTGACTTTGAAAGTAGTGACGGTGATAATAATACTACAGATAAAAACAGTAAAAACAACAATGATAAAAACTACTCTATTACTTCAGTGGCATTAGATTTTAGTTCAGATTTTAGATTCAGTACATTAAAATGTATTATTTTTTTATTTTAAAAGTTTTACGTTAATTCAAAAAGTCTGTGTGCCACTGAAGTAGACCCGCTTTGCAAAGTTTTTATTATTCTAATATCGTAGGCCATAACATAATATACAAATACCTAAGTAAATGAGTATTTCTTTTTTATTTTATATTTTCAAGAAATTTCAAGATTTTCTTGATTTCTTGTCAAGAAATCTTGATCTTGAGAAGTAATTTCTTGTCTTGTCTTAAAAACCAAAAATTATTTCTTGTCTTGACCTTGTCTTGAAATCAAGACAAGATCAAGACAAGATCAAGAAGTTGTCAAGAAAATGACGACCCTTATTTTCAGGGCTGGCAGATCTCGATAAAAGAGATTTTTGTCTTCACTGTTTTTGAAATAAGCCCAAAATAACCGAGTTAATCAAGTATGCAGTGGTGGAAAAATTAGCGGTGAACAGGCAGTTCTAAAAAGCTTTCAAAATATACAGGATAATTTAAAAGAAAATGCACGATGTTCAACATATTTTTTTTAGTGATAAAAACCTCATAGACTAGTGTTACTGGGGTCGAAATACACGGAAAAAAAGCTAAACTGGCTTAAAGATTTTTAATCTTGAACCAACGATATGCTAGTTTCCCCATTCCGCAAATCTAGTTATACTTCCTTTCAAGAAAACCTTATCCTTAGAAGCTAAGAAAATTTATCTTTTATTTAAGATTTACCTAGTATTGAAATTAAGATTATAACTACACTCCAGACAATTCGAGATAAAATCTTGTTTCGAGTACTACTTATACTTATTTCTAAATTAGCAAATTATTGCATTAAGTATAGAAATAATTTGTGTACATGTAATAATTACTTTACTCAAGTGTAATATCACCTACTATAAAATAAAGCCTCTTCTTACTTTTAGGTTAGTTACTAGACGCGCCGACTAGGTAGTTTATCAAATTATAAAGTTTTTTTGTTATCGTTTGTGTCTGTGATATGTGAAAATGGAGGACCTTCTTCAGGCATGGGAGATGACGATTTGATCCCAAAATTTCAAGGTAAGTCTAGCAAAAATCCTACATTATTTGATGACATTGGTTGGAGGTTAGGGGGAATTTAAATTAAAATGAATATTGAAATATCACCAGAATAACCCCGAATATGGCTAATACTTTTTAAATTAGATTAGCCAAACATCACCTACCAAATTATATGCTTTTTGTAATAAGAAAATACAATAAAACTGTGTAATTTCCCAATATAGGTAGATATTGAACAGCGGCATCGCTAATTGAAAACGAGAAACGATAATAAACATTCTTAAAACATAATTGAATCATTCCAAACGCGTACATACCTAGTTTACCACCAATGTATAAGAAATAATGCATATTAAAATGGAGTCCCCCTAACCTCAAACCAATGTCATCAAATAATGTAGGGTTATTGCTAAAATTACCTTGAAATTTTGGGATCAAATCCGTCATCTCCCATGCCTGAAGAAGGTCTTCCATTTTAACATATCATAAGCACAAACGATAACAAAAAAACTTTATATAAAGTACCCGGCCCGTCTCGTGTCGCAGAGGAGAAACAGAAACCAAATGAAGATAGAAATCAGGAATGCACTGTTGCGTTGTTGCTGTTGGGGATGGTCACTTAATATAAGAATAGGAACTCTTGGAAATGGGGTGTTATTCTCGCGCCGAGAATAATATACTTATTAGTCTTAATACACCGATTTCAAGTAAAAGTTTTAAAAAAGTTAAGAATACTACTTATTATTATATAAAAGCATTTATACTTCATTTAATAATCGTTTCTTCGTTGCTAAAGGATTTATTCACTTGATAGTAATATAAGTTTTTCTTTAATATAAGTCATTTTATTCTTTTTTTAGATTCAAAATTACTTAAAGTGACTATAACTATATTTAAAAAGCAAGTGTTAAAGTAAAATAGTTCCAAATATTGTTGTACTCATGGAAAGAATACTATCCTTAAAGAAAGTGTAAAATTTTAAGTGTATGATTGTTCTTGAATATAGAAATATTTTTTTTCGGTGTATACCACCCCTAAAAATATTTGCACTTTTTAATTTAACCCTGTATATCGTGATATAGGCATATATTTTTATAGATTCTAAAGGCTTGAACTCGACTGAAATGATATTATATTATTGAATCACAGTAAGATTTGAAACAGCAACAGATAATCCTTGTGGCATGTTTGATATATTCTCGATTGCCATTCCGTTTTCGTGTACTTACTACATAATTTCAATACATTATAGCAGCCTCTTCAATTCGTGGCATCTTTGATTTTACCTGCAATTAAAAAAAATAAAACGTTAGATCTTTTGGTTATCCTAATAAAATATAAAATAACAAATATCATGTAATTGAACAGTTTGAGATTGTGTCTATCATTGTGTCCAATGACTGAAGAATACAAGGACATGTAACGCCCATATGTATACGGACTGCAGCAGAATTTGTGACCTTAGACGACATTTTTTTGGAAGTAACGAATGAGCCATCAGCTGGACTTTGACTCGGTCTTATGATGCCATCTTCTAACATTTTGTTTATTTGTTTCTGTATTTCTTAATATTGAACAAAAGGATAACGATAGGTTTTTGTGTGAGCCGGAATTTCGTCGGAAGTTTTTATTTCATCTTTGATCTTATTGGTGAAAGTTACTTTTTGATTTTTTTTCATGGAATATATCGGAAAAATCCTTACAAGATCAGTAACGAATGATTCATCACCTGGTCATCAGAGACAATTTTAGCGATTTTTAATAGTTTGTTGTGTAGTAAACTATGTTAAACTTTATTACAATGGTAATTAGTTCAGCTTTCAAGTGTAAAAGGCGCAATTTTTTTTAGTTTCATAGGGAAATAAACAATCCACTCCACCTTTTTAGCGTTTTTTTATTGAATTCGATAATTATTTTTCTGATATTATTTGTAGTTGATATGTGCTATACGTTGATACTAGTTTTGTACCTTTTGTTAACATTTTATTACGTTCTTTTCGTAATTAATTAGTATGATAAAGCCCCGTACACCATAGGCGTAGTCAAAACATTTATCAAAAATATAAATATCGCTTCAAGCGGTTATGTTAAGAAAAATATGTGCCACGGCACTGTTTGGAAGAATGGTAACAGTTTGGTCTCGGGTGTTATTGGTGCTTGTATTCTTTAGCCATTGATTGTGTCTGTCAATCAATTTTTGGACTTTTCGCTCTTTTGATTAATTATTTAATGAGAAGTTTAATGGTATCAAATTTAGCTTCAATTTAGAGCAACGGTTAACATGTGTGTAACTCCAGTACACTAACTCTAATATAACTAACTAATAGTTATATTTAAATGGTTAATTAACAGTATAATAGTGGTTAAAAGTTTTGGTATTACAGCAGCAAAATAATATTAAATTACCACCTCGATTAACAGAGGTTATAAATAATTTTTTGAAAACACGACTAAATTTTTGATTGGTTGATTTTCATTTTTTATTATTCAGAATTTTTAGAAGTTTTTAGTAAGTATGTATAAAAATATAGATGTATAACTTTGCGTAACCATCTTTTGATGCGTGTCAAATACTGGTCAGCGAGTAATGGCAATAATAATAATAGACGTTATCATCCCTCTACTGCATTAACGTGACGAAAACTGTCAATGACGGGAGTTCGAAACCAAATTCATTTAAAATTCATTTTCTGTATAATTTAGTAGTTGTTCTGCTATTTACGCCATCTGAGACGAATCTAACAAGTCGTAGTCCGTTAAAATCAGTCCAGCCGTTCTTGAGTGATAAACGATGTAACTAACCCTACTTTTTATTTATATAGATAATTCAATTAATTAGCTACAACACTATTCAAATTCTATGTATTATAAATGGCAAATATTAGAGAAAATACTTATGGATTGTTACTAAAGTGTGTCCAATAAAAGGGGGAATTTCCACATACCACACTCAAAAATTGACAGAAAATACTATTCATTTTAACTTAAAATGACGGACAGCTGTCACTATTAGAATATAATAGTTGGACAGACTACATATACGAAAAACAATTAGGTATTAAAAATAATATTAAGATTAAAAATAATCTTCTTCTTCTTCATGTACCGTCTCCATATCGGAGGTTGGCTATCATCATTGCTATTTTGACCTTGGAAGCTGCGGCCCTAAATAGGTCAGATGACGTGACATTAAACTATTTTCGCCGGTTTCTAAGCCAGGATATTCTTCTCGTTCCAACAGATCTTTTTCCTACAATTTTTCCCTGGATTATGAGTTGCAAAATATCATACCTTGGACCTCTCATGATATGGCCGAGATATTGCAATTTTCTTTTTTTCACTTCCTTGAGAATCTCTACGCCCTTCCTCATTCTTCTCAGAACCTCCACGTTGGTTACATGTTCTCTCCATGGTATTCTCAACATCCTACGGTATGCCCACATCTCAAAGACCTCCAGTTTCCGCTCGCAAAGCTCGTTGAGGGTCCAAGCTTCCATACCATACAAAAAGACTGGGAATACATAACATTTGGGCATACGAGTTCTTAGATCTAGGCTCAAATCGCGGCTACAGAGCAGCTTCTTAATTTTCACAAAGGATGCACGGGCCTTTTCAATGCGAATATTTATTTCTGTACAATAATCCGCGGTGCACTTGACACTTGTACCCAGGTAGTCATACCACTGTACTCTTTCGAGCTCCTCGCCTTCAGCGTACAGATGTTCATTGGGCACTCCAGTTTTAGTGACAATCATGTATTTGGTCTTCTTAACATTGAGTGTCAGACCATATTCTCGACTAGTTGTGATGACGTCTTTAACATATTCTGAAGGTCTTGCATGTTTTCAGCGTGAAGGACTGTATCGTCCGCGTAGCGCAAATTGTTCAGTGATATGCCGTTAACTCGTATTCCACCAGCATCATTTTCGAGGGCTTTGTTAAAGATTTCCTCTGAGTAGACGTTGAAAAGGAATGGTGAAAGAACACATCCCTGTCTAACTCCTCGTTTGATATCCACTGCTCTCGTCAGTTCAGATTGGCCGCGAACAGACGCACTTTGATTGAGGTACAGTTTTACTATTATTTGTATATCTGTTGTATCGAGATTTTTTCGTTCTAACGCTTCGATTAGTTGCTTGTGTCTTACTTTATCAAATGCTTTATTATAGTCAGTAAATCAGGCATATACATTTTGATTGACATCACGGCATCGCTGCATTAAGACATTGTAGGCAAACAAATAAAAATAATAGGTGAATAAATAATTACTTACTTATCCCAGGACCCTTCTAGAGTGCCATGGGTATGTTAAAAACACTAATTCTTAATGAAGGAGCCTTGGACAAATAGATTTGATCATCTAATGTTCTTGTCCTGGCCAGTTAGAAAATGCACAAATCGTATTTTTAATCATATCTAAATTCTTTCAAATGGAATGAGGGTGGCTCATTATCATATTTGGAAAAAGCATTTTTTTACAAATAATTTTATACCACACACTTGGTATTTCGAGTCAAATTTTCGTTACGAACCGCAAATTTAATTTCAAATAAACCATATGCGGAAATATCAAAGTTGACATATGATATGTTATTTTATTCAGAGTGTTAATTTCTATCGAATAAAGTAAAAAAATACAGAGGGTGCCATTTAAGAATCAAAAGTTATAGTCATTTCCGGTGAAACAGGAAGTGACCGAAAACAATTGAATACGTCAATCAATCCTAGTTTATGTCATATACCAGCATACCAAATCTCGTTTTTTTATCTGAAAAAATAAAAAAGTTATAGGGGGTGAGCCGCTTTTCAGACGCACCCGGTATACCAAATCTCATTTTTTATCTGAAAAAAAAAAATAAAATAAGTTATACTCACTTTTGAGAGACACACAGTATACATAATACTTATTTTTTAAATAAAAATCTAATAGATATTATTTATCACATTTTCCTCTCTACTCGTATACATATTTTTATCTCCTTCCAATTAAAAGTTATATACAAAGTTAGATGCTAATTTTCTAACTATTTCGCGCAGTATAATTGAGTTACTGAGGCGGATCAGCTTTGAAAAACAAGAAAAATGTTGAGGAAAATATATTCAACCCGTATTTTATTCATCGTATCTGCGCTAATATGTTAAATCACTCGCCAGTCGATTAACGGATTAAACTTGCACAAAACAGCTGTTAATTTGAATTTCGAAAAGTTTCGTTCGCTAGAAGTTAGGGATTTATATATTTCGAGTCGAGGTATATTTTTAACTGCTGAAAAACTATTCTAGTTTTAACGAGTTTGTTTATTCCGGTTTAAATAGATTTTAAAAATATAGGGAAAAGTTTACTAACAATATTTATTACTAATAATCAAGATGGCTGGTGTCGTCATGGCAATTTGCTAGTGACAGTTAGTAGCTCTTTTCAAAATCGATATTAGTTTACGGACTTTATTTAAATTTATAACAGTTTATTTTTATTTAATTTACCTACAATAGTTTAATAAGTATTTATTATTTTATCAAGAAAAATAAAGAAGTAGTTATTTGATTTATATTACGATGACTTGTAGATATATTGGATTTTCTATAAAAGAGCCAACTAAGACAAATTCATTTTCTTCACTTCCAACTACAGGTTTCTGTCTAGTAGGTTTCTACATCTTTCTGTTGTCGTACAATCAACTGAGGCGAATGAGCTGCGCCACCCTGTATAAATCTGTACTTCCATACTAATATAGGATATAGAATTCCAGTTTTCAATAAATATTTTTTTTGGTAGTTTGTTTTTATAATATTTAGAGAAGATCAATATTTCAAATACATAAATAATATTTTTTTATTTCTTGTTTGTATAGATTTTTCACAACAGACACCTACATCCCTTAGTGCAGACAGTCCAAGAAAACATGGGTTAAGGTTACAAATTAGAAGTTTGAAAAGAAAGTTGGAATTTCATCCGAAGACTGACAAAACAAATGTTACAAATGAAGACTTTATAGATTTCTGTAAGGAACACTCCTCTTCGTAAATGGCTAATTTTATTGAACTTTGCTTACAAAATTCCTCAAGGAAATCATATGGATACCGATATACCAACGAATTTAAACAATTTGCATTAACAATTTATTTTTTAAGTCCAAATGCATATACATTTTTAAGAAAGCCACTTTGCTTACCTTCCAAGAGAGCACTCTCCATAGGTTAACTAACAACTGGGAAATATTCCGGATTAAATAAATTTGTTTTTGAGGCAATAAAAACTAAAACTGCATCTATGCAAGATATGGATAAGGACTGTGTGTTATCTATAGATAAGTTTAGTTAGATCATAGATATTTATCTATTCTTTTTTTTTTTAATTTTTCATTTGTATTAATAAATTTTAGGATCATTTACATTTAAGTAATTGTATTAGATTTTGTACCTAATATCACATTGCTAGGATTATGTGTATAATTTTTGCATATTTATAATAACAAATAAAATGTTATTTTATTTCAATCAAATTGTTTTTATTATGTTCTGTCTACATTTTCAAATGAAGGTTTGTATTGAGAAAATTTAAAATTGCTGAATCATAAAATCATGACAGCGTCAAGCTTATACTGGGACCCTGAAATTTACATAAACCCAAATAGTCCCAAACTGCAGTTAAAAGTCGCTTATTCCTATAAAAAATTCACTACAAATTAGGTTACTGCAGCAAAATCCTTATTACTTATTGCAAATCGTGTATTTTTTCATAGGCCCCTTTACTCAAGTATAATATTAATACCTCACTACTGACGTCTTATCCATTTCAATTTCCTTACCTAATTTTAATAAAATAGCATGTTATCTAATAAGTCAAGCTAGGATGCAAATATCTTGGTGTAGCAAAACCCGCAATATGCATCATACTGCAACAAAACCCGCAATATGTATCATACTGCCACAAAACCCGCCTTGTCCGAATTATTTTTGTGATTTTTCTCTTTAAAAATTAAATATTTTTATTTCTAGAAAAACGAGATACAAAACAATGACTCAATGAACACGTTTTTTTTTGTAAAATAATGCTTTAAACATTTGAATCAATTGGCATGATTTTTCGTATTATTTTTACACATTATTTATTTTGTCACTACTAAATATTACTTTTTTCAAATAAATACTGTTAAAAAACGAAATACGCTCCTGTCACGATTCACACGTATCTGAGTTCGACCCTGGCTCGTTTAAAGCCGTCAACTAATGATCAGCTGTGCGGCGCGCAGGAGGATGAAATCTGTGCGCGAGGAACGGAATTCTTACAACACACTTGAAAGGCACCGACGTTCAGTGAAATTTCTGATTTGTATGTGTTCTGTGATAATAGTACTTATTGTACTCAAATGCTATTCTCTGCTTTTCGTTGGTCAGATCGAGGGTTACAGCAAAGTCGGCCTGACGATGAAGAAAAATCTCCGAAACCGGTCGTCGAATGGCTGTTCCCTTCGGTCTCGGTCTGATGAACTTAATGCAGAGAATAAGCATATATGTAGGGTTTTTTGGCCCCTTTTTTCTGGTACTCGTATTTTTGTTCATTAATTATACAGAAAGTTATAAAGCTTTTTGGTTTTACGTTATTAAGTAATCGTTATCAGGCAGTAATTGTTAATTTTGAAGTTTAACTTGATATATGGTAAATGTGTTTTTTTAGACGTATCTGTTTTAAAAAAAACTAAAGTGTTCTCGAATAGTTGCATTTAGTATTTTAAATAGTTTTTTTTCTTTGTTCTTTGTGTTTTTTTGGTTCCGACGACGGAAAGAGATATACTTTGCGAAACGTTAAACATTTTTTTAGTCCGTTAGGCAAATTTGTTCATTAATAAGCCCCTGCTGATAATTAGTTTCCGTTGGATTAACGCAGCAGTGTTTACAAAAAATATACCGTATGATCGAATAAAAACGGCGTCAGCGATGGCTATGAAATGAAGATCGCTTCATTTTATATGTAAAATTATATGGGAAATGTCATCGATCGCCATTTGATAGCCATCGCTGGCGCGTTTTTATTCGATCATACGATATATAGTATAGACATTTTTTGTTAAATGTGCAAAAAACTCATATTGGCATTCTAAATATACAATGTGTATGTATGCTTGTCTGACTGCTAATCCCTAGAGTACCGGCTTCGATCACCAGTTGGTATGGTAGCTTTATTTATTTAAATAAATAGTTATTTTGCTAAATAGAGCGACTATTGAGCAGTCATTTGAAGAAAAGAAATAGCAAACTATCTTATGTATATTTGTCTAGTACAGCCTCTCAGATAGCGCGTTTAATATTTGGTGATAAATGCAGGTCCTATCTACTCGTATTTAAAAAGTAAGGTTGCCTACGCTCTACAGAGCATGGTACTATAAGAAAAAGATTGATAAAATATGACATGTGATAAATGATAACACTTTTAGGAAAAACAATACTTTGTTGCTTAGAAAAAAATACACAATTGCAGTACTATTTCACACTACTGAATTAAACGCAGTATGCTAACCCTAGTATATAATTTGCAGATAAAAACAATTGAGCAAAAGTATATTATTACCCTTTAAAGCGTACTCAACGATAACACTCCTAAAAATACACTGGAATAGCTCCAAACTGACCCTTTTTCGCTTATTTTTGCATATATCTCGCACGACAAATAACATAAAAATGTAATGCGAATCTGCGAAAGGTCGCTGATAAATCGGAGACGATGGCCGCCACTGAATTTATGTCATCGTTTACGATAACGACATGAAGAACATGACTGGCTTTATCTGCAACACACCCGTTTGATCTTTGCGAGACTTTTTTTGTCGTACTCGCTGAAGGAAAGATTGATCGCTCCGGAAAGCCCTATTTATGGGCGAAGATAAATCATTTTTGTTATTTATTTCATAGTTGGTATCAGATTTCGTTTTTAAAATAAATATCTTAAATGTTAGGCCATATAATTACTTACAAATAAAATTGATATAATCCTAACACACAAAAAAAACTATAAAAATTAATAATCCTAATTTTATAAGCTTATTACTATATATTTGATATCAATTATACTTTTAGTTGCTTAATCGAGGGCGCGATTTAAATTCATTGTTGCCAATCATGGATATATTCGACACCGGAGTAAGAAAATGGAATTTAAATTTTCGACTGGGTGGTAGGATAAGTGGTAGGATAAGTGGTAGGTCTACTGTGGATAGGTAGGTGGAAGGATAAGTGGTAGGTCTACTGTAACAAATGTCAAGTTGCCACATTTATTTATTTATTTCCTGACATTGTCATTCGTTTTTGACACACAAGTTTTTGGTTTAAATAAATAGTGTTGTGATACTTTAAGCTTAAATTTTTTTACTAGCAGACCTTGCAGTCGAACATTGTTCTTTTGAGAACCCCTTTTAAAGTGAACTGTACAAGATAGCTTAATAGCCGTAAAAAACTCATCGCAAACTTATTAAAATATTTTGAACGGGAAAACGGTAGTAATGGCCCTTTATGTCCCTTAAGTGCTATTAAGAAGGTGACTTTTGTTGATGTAAATAATAATAACTGTTTATAGAGGGTTTCTCACCGTAGTCGTTCGTTAGAAGTTTTTGAGGTTAAGAAACGCTTAGAAGTTTGAAATTTTGAGACTTAGGGTTATTTAGAATTTCCTTTCATTTAAAAATATTTTCAAGGTCACCGGAAGTCGCCATTAACTTCCTTATTTTAAATGGAACACCCTGTATATTATTTTACTTTTGGATTTCTAAGAAAATTTTATGATGAGTTTCATTAGGTTTTCCTATACCTATTTTCAACTGTTTCTCAGATATCTTGATTTATTTGAAACTTTTTACAGATTTTCCCTATTTTTAACAGTGGGTCTCTTACTCATTTTGAATCGGTGATAAACGCTTCTGCGGTAAACCGAAGCAGAGGACTAATGCTTTCGAAGTCCATATTGACAATTAATTTATTGCATACAGGGTGTCCAAAATTTGATAACTTATTAGGTTATTTTCAAACTCAAAAAAGTTCATTTTTTGAAATGAGATACCCTGTATATTTTTCGATGGTTAGATGCAGAATTTAATTTTGCATCGATTTGCTATAACTTTCCCTATACCCATTTTCAACGGTTTTCTTGTTAATCCGTATTTTTTACTTTAATTCAGTTTTTTGACAGAATCGACAATTACGTTTGTGTTTTTTAAAATAAAATAATTTAGTTAAAGTAACGAAATTGAATGTAATATAGAACATACGAACAAAACAGGAACAAAACAAAAGTGAAAACGTATAAAATATAACATTAAAGTTTTTAAACCCTGTTAAGCATGCGTTTACTTAATCTAGCCCAGACAAAATTCGGAGGTCTGTTTCGCAAGGAGTGCATCGCAGAGCTTTCAATGTTTCAACCAAAATAGCGGTCACTTCGAACAATAATTTTTGTAATTATTATGTTTACTTTTTTTATTGTGGTAGGGATACACTAACGTCTAGTGTTAATAATTAATGCCTCACCGTTACTGTTATACGTTGATTTTGTTATGCTATGTTATATTTTATATGATTTCACTTTTGTTTTGTTCCTGTTTTGTTCGTATGTTCTAATTACATTCAATTTCGTTACTTTAACATAATTATTTTATTTTTAAAAATACAAACGATAATTGTCGATTCTGCCAAAAATTGAATTAAAAAAAATAAGGATTAACAAGAAAACCGTTGAAAATGGGTATAGGGAAAGTTATAGCAAATCGATGCAGAATTGAATTCTGCATCCAACTATCGAAAAATATACAGGGTCTCATTTGAAAAAATGAACTTTTTTGAGTTTGAAAATAATCTAATCAGTTATCAAATTTTGGACACCCTGTATGCGATAAATTAGTTGTCAATATGGACTTCAAAGTATTAGTCCTCTGCTCCAGTTTACCGCAGAAGCGTTTATTCCCAATTAAAAACGAGTAAAAAACCCCCTGTTAAAAATAGGGGTAAATCTGTAAAACTTGTAGCATTTTATTTAAAATTCACACAATTTAAATAAATGTACAGAATTATTTTATTTAAACAATTCAAGTTTGAGTCCTCGCACCGATATGGCATTCTAAGTATTGTTATTATCTTTTATTTTTTTACAAGTTTATTTCTGGATAGTTATTTCAGTCCGGTCGAAGTTGTTCGTCACTTTATTTCTGACGGTATAGGTATATACCTCGTGCCTACCTTTATCGCTATATTGGTGGTTGAAGCTGAACCCGATAGAATTATCGGCGTTTTTTTTTGGCATTTTTGAAATTTGTGTGGGAAAAACCTCTGAGCGGAGGGTTTTATTTTATGGTACGCATTTCTGGTGCCATTTTGTTTATTGTATCTGACATTTGGGCCACGTTTGTCCCTACAATATACACGTTGAATAACGGAGGAATCTCCTGAATATACAGCATTTTCCGATCCTGTCTGTGTGGAGACGTTATAATAACGATCCAGTTCCAGCAGTTCACCACAACCAGCTTGTGACCAGAACGGATATAAAAGGCCAGATCATTTCTTATTATATAATTTAAGTTCACTTTAATGCTTTAAGCCCTTCAGGCATATTAGATATTTTATTACTTTAGAGTCACTTGAAATATTTTATTCATGTTATGCATATTTCTGATATCTACATAGTACGGTTTTTTTTAATATAAAGAGTCCTTATATTTTGGTACCAAGATCGCCAGACTTTTTGCGGAATAATTAATAAAATATTAATATTCAGAAGCGTGCAGATTTAACTACCATCTTGAGTGATCTATTTTAATACATACTATTTACCACAAACATTTTCAAACATCAAATTATTCATAGTCTTATTTTATTCTAATTAACATTTAATTATTAATTATACTTAGTTGTTAGTTTATCTCAGCGTTTCATTTGTGTAATTCCTAAAATAAATAATACCTATATTCTGAGTTGATTTCTCAGTTCTCAACTTAGAAGTTTTTGAAAGTAAATGGAAAACTGAGTGGCGCCCAGTATATTATAAAGACGTAATTATCACAATTTAATTTTCACTAGCTTACGACCCATTGCTCACCGGCGAACAGCTCCGTCGCATAGTATTAGTTGTTTTAATATTTTTTCTAAAAGAAAATTCTTATAAAAAAAACATTCCATCATTTTTTTATAACTTCTAATGTTACAAACTTTTCAAATAAATCAAGATATCTGAGAAACAGTTGAAAATAGTTATAGGAAAACCTAATGAAACTCATCATAAAATTTCCTTAGAAATCCAAAAATAAAATAATATACAGGGTGTTTCATTTAAAATAAGGAAGTTAATGGCGACTTCCGGTGTAACCGGAAGTGGTGTGACCTTGAAAAAATTTTTTAATGAAAGAAAATTTTAAATAACCCTAAGTCTCAAAATTTCAAATTTCTAAGTTATTCCTAACCTCAAAAACTTCTAACGAACGACTACGGTGAGAAACCCTGTATATTTATAATTAATTTATTTTGGGCAACGCTGTGCCGGTCAAGCTTAATCACGTCACTAAAAGTTTATTTGTTATGAACTGTAAGTAGATATACCGAGATATTATACACTAGGGTAATACCACAGCTTTTCTTACTGTGTTCGCATCAGTGTTAATTCAAAAATTCGCCTTGCTTGCTCCGTCACAAAAATTGTAACATTGGGAGAGAAACGCTCCTCCAATATGCGTCGTATCAACAAATCTACTAAAAAATGAACACGTAAATTCGTTTAGAGTAGTACGTCTGCCAAACTAAAATTGAGCACTGTTTAGGAGATACATATATTTAGAAGATTTATTAGATATAAACTCCAAGTATCACGCCTATATCTCAACTATAACTCTCTCTTAAATATGAGCATTTTAGTAACAATGTGAACAAAATACTCATGTTGCAACCAATCGCGAGTTAGAACACAATCGATTATTCGAGTGGCTATCGGGGCGTTTTCCAATGCGACTTTCTCAGATCTATTCTCCTATCCTATCTTTTAGCAACTTGGAAACTGAACCCTGCATATAGCTCTTTGTCAATGGACTATCATTGTCTAGTACAAAGACCCGAACATTTGATAGACTATCGTACTGACAAAATGTCTGATTGACTGTCAGTTTTTGAGCCATCTGCTTAGATGCCTATTCAGCTTACAATTCCCTGTTGTAGACCCACTACATCTTTGACTGTTTTCCTGTTGCTGAATTTTGCTTATCCCCAAACCAAACCACATAGTTTAAATGGAGAGATTATAGGGCTCCACTAGCTCTATCCGTAGATGCCTCACTAGTCATGTATCTACTTACCGCTTCCGAGATATTTGTGTTTTTCGGTATTGGCAAAATTTGAGTTTTAAATCGTTTTCTACGAGTCCATATGAAAATCTAAAAAACGAAAATTAGACCATGGGAAGGATTTGGTTTAGTATTTCCGAAGTCAATTGGAAGTACTGAAACTCTTTATTTCTTGGTCCCGACAATGCCGACAAAGACAGTACCGAAATTAAGAATCTTAATCTATTCCAACTGACTTCAGATAAACTATAGATATTCTAAAAAAAGTGGAAGAAAGTAAAATTTTCGCGCCAAAAATAGAGCTTTTTCACTTATTCCGATTTGAAATATTTTTGGGCCCGGAACGATGCAGATTGATTAGCTAATATTTTAAGTATATACAGTTTGTCAAAAAAGTACATACAGGGTAAGAAAAAAAAAATAAAAACAATTTTTTTAAGTTTCGGCATTTTTTTTAAATACAACATAACCTAGAAACGGGATCAAATTGCATTTAGAATTGTTACATTAGCGTATTCTGACTGTATAAGGTGAGAGAAGTGAAAAAAATTAATAAATAAAAAATTCAATTTTTTCAAAGGGGTATATCCCGGGGTATATCCAGAAAATCGACGATCCCAATCTTTAAAACTAAATATCTCGGAAACTGTGAATATTCGAAACAGTTCAAATGGAGCGAATATAGAGCTCCACTAGCTCTATTCGTAAAGGCTTCACTGGTCGTTTAGCTACTTACCGTTTCCGAGAGGACGTACATCTTATTTTTATTTACACCTTTATTTTTTTCTACTGGTATAATTTAATGACTTCGGCTTGATCCCTGGTTAAGTTTGTAAAACTACACTTTTACAGTATAAACTTAGCCTATAGAAAACGCCTAGATGTACTCATAATATTCTAGACCGATAATGTTCACATTAACATCAAAACTTGTTAAGAAAATACAAAATCTATTTTTTCCGAATTATGAAAACTTCCGAAACATAACTGCCCATAAATTTTCTATCCAAGGAAAACAATAAAGAGGACGGCGTACAATTTTAAATTTCAATTCAGACAAAACAGCGGGACATATCTTGGACGGAAACAAGAGAAGAGAATAAATCTCGTATCCGATGAACATAATACTAATCTCCGAGCGACGGTCGTTCTTTATCCGGACGAGAGCCATTTGGTCTGCAAAACTGAGGCGGGCCATCACAAAATCTGCAATAATAAATCTAATTCGCATTGGAAGTGTAAAATTTAATTTGGAGATGCGCCAGGAGGGCGAACGCTTGCCAAAGAATACAGAATATTCGTCATTTGATCTAGATTTTGTTGAATGAGGTGCATTCAGTAAATTAGTTTTTTATCAAACGTGAATATAGATGCTTTCACATTATTGAAGAGCCTATAATGATCATGATTAATGTCTACCGGGTGTTCTTCGAAAGTGGATCCCTATAACTTTTTTAAATAAAAAAACGAGTCGTATTTGTTAGTATATTGTTAGAATATGACATAAATGAGAATTGATTGACGTACTAAATTAGTTTCGTTCAGCTCCTGATTTGCTGGGAATGACTACAATTTGTGTATTTTAACTTTATTTGACCAGCTAGAAAGAAACCAGTAGCCTATGACTTTAAACGTCAAGCGATGTACGACGATGTATGACAATATATCTGGCCATGTCATATTGTGACTTTATTAAAAAATCAGTGTGTCATCAATCCAAGCCAACTTTGAGTTTTTTTACGATGATATATTATCTATTAATAATATTGATCATTAATAATATTGACCATCTGATATCACTAAAGAGCGAAAATGTGATATACGTATATAAGTTTTAAGTAGCAGTATTTATAGTATACGAAATCCAAATAATTAGTTTTCTGACAGAAGGAAATAAATTGTCTGATTGTTTGACTCTTACATACAGACATACATACTGCCATTACTCGCTGACGAGTATTTGACACGCATCAGAAGATGGTCACGCAATGCGTTTTATTTCATGAGCTTTTCTGTGACTGAAAAGCCCGATATGTTATCTGTCTACCGCACTCCAGACATTCAAAAATCTCATTGCTTTGTTGCCTCTTTACCTTTTGGTTGTCGCTGTTAACTGACTTTACAATTCTTCTCCATTCCGTTCTATTGTAAGCTGCGTCTTCCCACTCATTCTGCTTGTTAATTCCCTTTAAGTTTTCGAGAAAAATATCCTTGTACCTTTTGAGTTGTCCATCCGGCCTCCTCTCACCGTCGACAAGCTCACCGTAAAGCAGAGATTTTGGTATGCGGTTTTCTTGCATTCTCCATACGAAACCAGTCCATCTTAAGCGGGACTTTGTAATCATGACTTCAATACTCTCGCAGTTAGCTTTTTCAATGACCGATACGTTTGAGACATGATGGAACCATTTTGGTGTGGCATGGACCGCACATGCCACCAACGAAGAAGTTTTAAGAACTGCAGGCTATGAACGTAAAATGCTTAACATAGTTAAAGAAAGGAAAGTCTCATACCTCGGCCATATCCTTAGAGGAGACAAATATTACATTCCTAAGCTGATTCTACAAGGAAAAATAGAGGGACGGCGAGGCCCAGGAAGAAAACAACATTCCTGGCTAAGAAACATACGGGATTGGTGTAACATCAGCGACGCAGCCACCATATTTCGAAGAGCCGAAAACGGCAGTCTACACATTGTATGAAGAGTACAGACAATCGCCAACGTGCGGCTAAGCACAAGGCACAGGAAGAAGAAGAAGATGGTTATACCGCAAAATAACTTTATTTAGAAATAAATTTAATAAAATAATTCATCATATTATTCACACTGATATTGCATAAAAAAATACGAAAATACCAACATGTTTAACGGAATTCACTATTTGAAATATCGACAAAATCAGACAAATAAACCGTATACGAACGACACACATCAACTCATTCCTTGCAACACAGGGCGTCGAATAAGCTGAAAAACCTGGTGAAAAGCCGGTTATTGCCAGCGGTTCTCAAAATGTTGGCATTATTTTTTAAATTCTCAAGGTTAAATAACTTGGTTATTTTCAATCTATTTTAAAAATGGTAAAGAAGTCTATGAAAAAGATGTTTCTTTTGGGCAGATATACCACCCCTTAAAATATCTGCACTTATATCTGGGACACCGTATATAGTATCATAAAAAAACTAGGTTCTTTTTGAAAATAATGATTTATGGTCATTTTTTAATCGCTTAATTCCATGACAGCTACGGCCAATATTATATGATATTCGAACAATTTAATTTAAGAAATAGAGAACTACATGTATTCTCTTTATTTCACAGTCGCTGTGATAATCACTAATTTTGACGTTTAGGCTTATACCGTATATATTCACCGTAATGCCAAATTATATTGCCACTTTTCCGTTAGAATGGTTATCTCTTAATGCTGCGACCGCACATGCTATAATAATAATCTTCGCTTATTTATTGAACGGCAATGTTAAATTAGAAATATTTTAATGAAAATACTAGCGATGGGAACTATCGAATGAATTAGACTATCGAATGGTTACTGAATGAATGATTTCAACTATCGAATAGTTTTATTCGAATAAAATCATTCATTCATTTGTATACTAAAGCATATGTGACAACCTCGCCGTGCGACTAAATGGTTACCGTTGGGCCACGACTATCGAATGCTTTTGATAAATGAAATTTAGTATTCGTTTGATTTTTGTGTGCGTCAGTGCATTATTAGTTCTTCCAAATTGTTATAACTTCGCCTTGTAAATACTATGCTATTTTTGCGTTTATTAAAATATTTAAAATACTAAAATAGTAGTTTTTTTTTAATTGACGATTGTGTACGAAGTGGTCAAAATTTTTCCGAAAATTTGTGTGATTTTCCGTAGCCCGATTTTTCAATTATTTAATTTTATATGGTATATTATGGTTAGGTTAGATTGCATTTTTTTAATAGGAAATTTTGAGAAGTAGCAATTTTTTAAGGGAGATGAGATGAACTTACAATTAATTTTAAAAATACATATTTGTATTTTAGATGTTTTAATAATATAAATTAGTTGGAACTCTTAATAATCATATTTAAGTAATGTGGTTAAGTAAATGTGGTTATCGAACTCAAATTTTGGGGTGAGAAAATTAAATTGAAAGTTTTACACGTGCCAATTTAAAAAAAAAGTTAACAATGTTTGTATTTTGTTTATGCTAATTCTCTTGCATGTAGTTTTTTGCGAAGAAATATTTCATTTATTTTTTAAAGTAAATGCCAGCAAAAGTAAATATTATTTTTAAATAGTAATATAAAGTAATAAAAAGTAATAAATAATTTTGATTTCTAATTTTTTATTTATATTTTCCTTCCATTACACTGCATGCTTAGAAAATGAATAAATGTTTATATTTCATGATTTTAAAATTTGTTGTTAATATAACAAATTAGTTCTGTAATTATTATTATTTAATAAACCAACGTTGCCATTTAGAGACTATATTATTTTTAAATAGGATCTAATATAAATACTTTTGACTTCTATTTGTTGTTTATATTTTGCTACTACTTAAAAAAAATGTTTATATTATTAAATGATTGTAAATTTTGTTGTTAATAGGTATAACAAATTATTACTGTTATTATTATTTATTAAACCAGTCTTTGCTTAAAAACATTAAAAATCATTTTCCTACATCCAAAATAAAAAGTATTATTGCAGTGTAACAACAGAATATTAATAAAAAATGCAAAACATATAGACATACTATCCCTAACTAACTAATGCTAAAGAATAATATTCTTTGCTAATACCAACTAATACGAATATATGGCAACAGCGCCCTTCATAATATATTTTCTGTGTAAATACTAGCACCTCAATAAAAAAAATAATGTGTCCTTATCTTTATTTGACTCCGCAAAAAATCAAAGATGCCGGCTTCTTTCCTAGCATTGCCACCGACCGCTGTCGGGTTTCTTAGGAAAGAAACCTACATCGCCGGACTAAAATCCAGTTTATATTTTATTAAAATCGATCCTGACGAATAAATGAATTTTATAAATGAATGGTTTTTGCTGCCGAATTACTAGAATACAATATTTCAAGGCAGATGACGCATCTATTCGATAATTTTTATTCGAATAGTTTTCGACGAATGTTTTCTTACTAGCTATCGAATTATTCGAATGAATTGCAACTATCGAATGTTTCGATAGTATTCATTCGATAGTTCCCACTACTAGAAAATACTAATCTTCCATTAAATATTTTAAATAGACTTTATTTTGCCTGCTAATTTCAATCACCTAATTAGTAGTTAGTCCGCTACCCACAATTTTGCAATTCTATTTCGACAACCGATTGGAATGTTTATTAATGCAAATGCTCCCATTTCGACTATGAACATAAACTTCTTTTTATTCATAACTCGGTTATATTAGTTTACGGTACAAATATCATCGCACACGGACTATTTCAATATGTGCATTATAGCCCCGTCCGATAATACGAACTCATAATATAATGACGTATAAATTATTCCGGTTATTTGGGACGTAAATATTGGGCAGTAGAAATGTATAAACCGTTAAACTCAATATTCCAAATGCATAATAAATTCAAACAAAAAGGTCCGTATAAAATCCGGAACGTATCCGCGGCCAAATTTAAACAAAACATTGGGCGATTTTGTGCTAGAGGAGATGGGGTATGTAAAGAGGGGTGGGAAATAAATCTTGTATTGGAGCGTAATATCTTTTCGAAACGGTCGCTCGCCTTCCAGAAATCTTGAAAGGAGCCATTCGCTTTGCCAAAGTCCAAAAAGCTGAAAATGCAAAACGATATAATCCAAAGAATAAAACTAACGTATTCTTGGACTTTAAAATACACTCAAATGCAAAAAAAAGCAATGAAAAATTTTTTGGTATACTTTAAAATGTTCTATTTTTTTATTTTTAGCCCTATTTCCTTGATTTTTTAGCATATCAACTTTAATTTGTAAACTCAGTTTATTATAAACTTTAGTATTTGACTTATTATACAGGCTTAATCGAAGAGTTGTTTTTACCCTATCTTTCAAACACCCTGTGAAATAATGTCGCGAGCAAATTTTCCTAAAATATTATTTTTCGGTTAGAACTATGTCTCCTGAATATTTTGTTTTTTGACTCATGTCAACACATGCCATGATTAATTCTTAACAGCGAAATGAACTTGCCACCAACAATTTCCAATACTTTCAATTATCGTTACTTTTTGATGTTATTCTTAATATTGATGAGATGGCTTTGGTGGTTACTGGTGTGTACGATTGAATATGGTTCTTAGTGTCGAAGATTGTGCAGACGTCATTGATCTTGTTGAAGATGGCCGAAATTATAAATAATCGCTTAGTTCTTGAAGAAAAATGGGAAAACATAGCACAATATATTTGCAGCTTCATTAACAGTATGAACTATAGACAATTATATCACCCGGAGAAGGCAATACAAAGTATTAGAATATTTTTTACAAGTTTTTTGCACAGAGTTACAGTTATTTTTTTTAATATCCTTAGATCTGTTAGTGTGTTACTTTTTAAAGTTTTTTTTTTTAATTTGAATATAGAGTTCTAATCAGTGTCGATATGACATTACGACAACAGTCACCAAGGCCACCTCGAGATAATAAAAGGTAACATCATAAGGTAATGATAGTTGAAAAAATTACAAATTATTGGTGGCAAGTTCATTTCGCTCTTAAAAATTAACCAAGACATGAATGTGTTGGTATGAGTCAAAAAAGAAAATGCTCAGATACATGATTCCGATCGAAAAATAATGTTTTCGGAAAATTTATTCCCCAAATTATTGCACAGGTTGTTCTAAAATTAAGCGTTAAAAACAGCCCTTCATTTAATCCTGTATAATAAGCCAAAGACTAAAATTTATAAAAAAAAACTTTTCATCAATTTAAGTTAATATATTTATATACAATTTGATAAAAAAATTAATGAAAATATAGCGGAGTGCTTTAAGCCCTTATGGGATACAAACCTCGGAATTCATTTACTGTGAACGAATTTTTATAAAACTTTTTGCATTGTATTAAGATATAATACAAAATTTACCTATTTAAATTCGTTGCTTTCACTTTACTATTTAAATAAACACACATATACAAATACATACATACAAGATGGCTCCACATTCCGGAAAAGCTCTGTATCAGGATTCCTATTTGAGATTTTCACTTCAACCTTTTTATAAAATATGTGTTTAATGGTAGATCACATTTCAAAAATATTTTTATAGATATACAGGGTGAGTCAAATTCCGGTTTCAAAAATATCTTAATACCATAGAGTATATTAAGTGGTTTTTGAATTATGACCAAGTCTATGAGGACGTCAATCTAGACGTCTAGGAACCTTCGTATGATAACTTCTAATCGAGACGATCGGCTTATTGTAAGTTTATCGCTAAGAAACCGCCGTTTGCCAGCTTTTCAAATTGATAATGAATTGCACTTAAGGAACGTACATATTAACTAACGGACTATAAGAAGAAGATTAAATGAAGCAAATCTTATATCAAGAAGGCCTAATTCGGGACCAGAACTTCTTAGATGTGTTGACTAGGCCCAAAGCAAAGGCATGGTCTTAAAGTAAAAATTACGAAAAATGTTAGTGTCTTCTTCAAAAGCGAATATTTCCAACAAAAATAAAGCTAATGAGATGATCCAAAAAACAAACCATCGAGAAAGGATGTATCTAGATGATAAAATGATTTTTAAATTTCTTGCTGTTTTAACATATTCCACAGGGTGTTTCAAACTTTCAGCAAAATATCAACATTTTTTTGTTTATCCTCGTATAATTAACAGATTCATTTTTAATTTAGAAAAAGATACTAAAAAGTAAAAGAATAGGGCTACACACTGCTTAAAAAATCATTAAAATCGGCCCATTGAAACAAAATATATTAACCTTTAAAATACATCAAAGTTTTAAGGTGCCCATTTTTCGTGCCTGTGAATGTATTTCAAAGACTATACATTTTAGTCATATTCTTTTCTAATAAAACAAACTTTTATTTTTTTACTAGAATCCAAAAATGAATTAATATATAGGGTGTTCCATTACAAAATACATAACTTTGTTGTGTAACTTTTTTTGGGGACACCCTGTAGAACTCTACATAATTTTAGAAAATGCATTAAATTGACTTACACTCGGACTTACATAAGCTCACAAAATTTCACTTCAATATAAACTTTTGTTCTCCTTGCAAAAACCGCATCGTATATGACGCGCCACCCTGTATAATTCGATTTCAATCAAAATTTCATTTCATGATTAGAATATAAGCAGAATAGGTATAGCTTATGCATTAGATTTATTTATTTCAATAAATATACTTAGAAAAAGAATTACAATAATCAAAACATTAAGAAGGAAATAATTAAGAATTTACTAAAATTACTAAAATAAAAAATTAAAAGCAACGAAAGAAAATAGGTATACATTTTAGTATTTTATCTATAAAACACAATACAGAAGGTACATTACTACACACATTAATACATTCACAGTAATTGAATTCCGAAGTAAAAGTCTCTGGACACTCCACTAATAGGGCTAAAGGTAAAAAAATATTAAAACACTTTAAGCTTGACGAAAAAATACTCCGTTGCGTTTTTTTGCATCTGAGTGTATATTTGTTTATAGAAAATAATTTCGTTGTGACATCTAAAACTGTTATTTTGACAGAAAGTTAATAGTTGAGGTTATTTGAGAAACAATAAACATTTGCCATTGTGTAGAATCTGTAGAATCCAACAAACATCAGCTTGTGTAGAGTTTAACCAGTAAGCAAATTTACCCAACCAATAACAAATAATGCCTAATGATACAGGAGATATATCTCGATCATCATCGTAGTCAGCTTAAAATCTATCAAAAAATATGTCTTTTGCGATTGAGTACACAGAAAAAACAATAAGGTATTTTCAACAATAGTCTTAATAAACTTAATAATAACTATGTTTTATTTTATTCGCATACAACCAATTAATTACTATTTACATCATAATTCATTGTGATTTCTTTAAGCTATTAAAATTTTTCACAAATTAATGCTTCCTAAATAGGATAAATAAATATGTACAGGGTGGCCCCTCGAAAACGTTGCCCTGCAACCTGCCTCGTAAGCGGGGGTGTCATCCCCCAACATTTTTCAAATGGGAAGGGGGGTCAAGTGGCACCGCAATGAAAAGAGCTTTCTATTCTCTATATTTCCCCGCTTCGTTTTTGAAAATCGGTCGAGTTGTTGAGAAAATATGAAGGATTGAAATTTGAAAAGTTTACTTAAACATTTATCAGACTAAATAATAAGGATAAATTCCTTCGACCAATTTGCTGTTTTTTCTTATTATTTCTAGATGTTTACGCATTTTTTCACTTGCCACAAGGTTACTACTTGCCGTTATGTCTTGCGGAACGTTTTCGATGGGCCACCCTGTATACAAAATAAACTATAAAATTCACACAGTGTCTGTTTTATAACGTAATATAACGATGGTCCCAGCTATATCTTATTTATTTCTGCTTTGGTCTTCTTCGAATGGCTGGTGAGAACAAGATGAAAATTCTCAGGCTCCCGAAGGTATGAACGATATAATGAACGGTTTCCTGTCGACCTTAATATAAATACTTCGACGTGGTGTAAATGACCAGTATTATTAATTTGAAGGAGCGTTCAAAATAAGCCGAAAAAACAAAATCCCATTTATTACACAAGGTATTCAGTTTTAATCAATAATAATACGTGTAATATGGTCGCCAAAAAATTTGCAACAAATTATTTTTTATATTATTGTAATTGAATAAAATTACCCGAAATATGTAGGGCTTAAGAAATATGCGATCTAAAGATAGCAGAAAGATTTTTTCAAGAAAAAAATAGTACAGTCGAGGCTTTGACGATATTAACGGACTGATATTACTTACATGCACATCGGTTCGTGACGATGGTGCTTTCATATTTGTGTGGTGTCAATTGTACTTTCATAATTTGTATATCATTAGCTAATTTTTTTATTTTACTTTCTGTATGAACTTGAAAGTCAAGGTTATTTTTTTGTAAAAGAATCTTTTGTGGCATGTAATAATAATAATAATAAATGGCTTTATTAAAGGAAAAATGTGGCATTAGTATAGAAGAGCATTAGTATAGAAGAGCACGTAGATACGCTGGTGCGGCTTTTTAATGAAATTTATTCCACCGGTGTGATTCCCCGGGAGTGGCTAATGTCAGAATTCATTCCGATTCCGAAAAAAGCCGGCGCAAAAAGATGCGATGAATATAGGCTTATAAGCTTAATGTCACCTCCTCAACCTGTTCCTTAAAATCATTCATTCAAGTATATTCACAAAGTGCGAACAGGATATTAGCCAGACAAAGTTCGAATTTCGTGGGGGAATGGGAACTCGAGAAGCATTTTTCGGCTTGAACATTCTATTTCAAAAGTGTAGAGACCAGCAAAGGAAGGTATATACGTGCTTTATAGATTATGAGAAGGCGTTCGACCGAGTAGATCACGTGAAACTCTTAAAAATATTACAGTCAAGAGGTCTAGATAAAAACGATATTGCAATCATCAAAAGCTTGTATTGGGATCAGACCGCTGTTGTAAAATATACCTAACAATATAACAACTGAACCAGGAAACATACAAAAAGGTGTCCGACAGGGTTGCATTTTATCACCAATGTTATTTGATCTATACTCCGAACGTATTTTTGAAGAGGCAATAAAAGACACGAGTGATGGGATTAAGATCAACAATGTAACACTTAACAACCTAAGATATGCTGATGATACCGCGGTACTAGCAGATAGTCCAGAAGCCTTGCAACGCTTGATAAATCAACTCACTGCAGTCGGAGATCGTTACGGCCTTAAAATAAATACCACTAAAACAAAAATACTTATAATATCAAAAACCCCAGAGCCGCCCATAGATATTAGGATATATGGGAAACGAATAGAAGTGGTAGAAAAATTCAAATATTTGGGGACCTGGATTTGCAACAACCTAGATCCAGAAATAGAAATTAGATCCAGAATCGAGCAAGCAAGAGCCACTTTTAACCTGATGCGGCCATTACTGTGTAATGCCACCCTAAGTCTGAGTCTTAGATACCGGTTTGTGAAGTGCTATGTACACCCGGTTTTGTTGTATGGCTGTGAATCATGGACTCTAAAGGTTAACACCATTAACAGAATAGAAGGCCTTGACATGTGGATTCTTCGTAGACTTCTCAAAATACCTTGGACGGCACATGTCACAAACGAAGAGGTGCTGATGCGAGCCCAATGCAAAAGAGAATTAGAGCACATAGCCAAGACACGTAAGACAGTCTATCTGGGTCATATAATGCGTGGAAGTAGATATGAGCTGTTAAAATTGATAATGGAGGGAAAAATTGTGGGCAAGCGGGGTATAGGTAGGAAGAAGCATTCATGGTTGAAAAACATCAGAGGTTGGACGGGTATGGATGCATACTCGTTATTTCGAGTTGCCCAAGATCCACTCTGAGAAGAAGGCATTAGTATGATATGTTTCAAATTTTCTGTCAATCTTAGACATCTCGTATCCGTTACACTATGTTTGCCAAAAGTAAGGCTAACTTTAGTATATTTTAAGAAAGGCTTTCACAAGTTGACGGTTTATATTTGCAAAATACTCATGGGTGGTGTTTGCATAGCTGTTCAGACAGATCTGCACAATCAAGTGTACAGAATTATTTTCAATAATTTTGAGGACTGTACAGAATGTCTTATAGTTTCGTGTGTTTTATAGAGTTTCTCCTTTTTGAGTGCACATACAAAGATGCGGATTTCACTTTTGGGGGTCTCACTTGGGTATAAATGTGTGTTTATTGTAAAAAAATATTTTACTGCCAACGACTGCGCAAAAGACTACCTATGTTCTGAATATTACTGTATTAGTCAAGATGCTCATGTTTTTTAAGCCATTCAAATAAACAAATCTATAGTAATATATAAAATCCTTAAGTGACTGACATACTGATTAATCACGATCCTGCTCAAACCACTCAACGTAAGAAGCTCAATTTTGGCATACAGGTTGATTCTAGGGTGTAGAGGTTCGATAAGCAGGGATTTTTCGAAATTCCAGTTCCAAGAGGGTGAAACCCCTCAAATATTACAATATTTTTTATTTAAAAAAACGGTCAAGTTTCCGAAAAAACGCTTAAACACGTATATTTTATTTTGTTTTTTACATAAACAACAAACATTGGCAAACTGATATAGGCAAACTGATATGGATTGACTGTGGGGTGTAGAGGTTCGATAAGGAGGGGTTTCTCTAATCTCAAATTCCAAGGGGGTGAAAACGCCCCTCAAATATTACAATATTTGTTATTTAAAAAGTAAAATCATACAGGGTGTTCCAAAAAGTTGGGTAATTTCTTAACCACGATTCTGCTTAAACTGCTTGACGTAAAAAGCTTATCTTTGGCAAACGGATTTTTCGAAAGTCAAATTCCAACGAGATGAAACTACCCCTCAAATATTACCAAGTTATATAATAATATCGCCATATTGTGTTTTCTCATGCTGACATAAATGTGAGAAAATTTTATCCAGTTTCTATGTTAATGGAAATAATTGCTTTGCTTTATCATCACCATTAGAAATGATTAATTCGACGCGAACGAAGTCACTGGTACACGCTACTTTGATATAAAAAGTTACTTATTGGTTCAAAATTATTATATTAATTTATTGCAAATAGTTGCAACGACATTTGCAAAAAATATGTAATAAAGTTCATATATTTATGTCCCAAAATGCTTCGTTTCGGAGATACAGGTTGTAGAAGTTTCATTTTTATTTCGGTTTTTTCCATAGAATTCTATTTTGTGTGAATTTATATCAAATATTTGCGAATTCCTTCTGCATTTTGGTTCATGTATGTATTGGGTTATTTGAAGTTAAGTGGAGGAAAAATCGTCGATGGACGCATTTTAGGTCATAAATTAATACGAACTTTTTTACTTATTTTTATCTGCAGAATATATTGCCGAAGTTTCTCGATTTAAATTCGGACCATCCTGTATATTGAAATTTTCGTCTGACCAATATTGTTTCTTTTATTAAAAAGTTTTTAATTTGCATTATATTAGTTTATTAATTTAAAATAATATTTATTTAAATATTGTCTACGTTGAAAGTACTTTTAGTAAAAATCCATTAAAAAATGCAAAACTTACAAGAGTCTTGCAGCAAAACTGAGACAAAGGCTATTATTTGACTGCAAAATCAAGACCAAGACCAGGCGAGTCTTGATTTTGGTCTTGCATTTGCTCATCACTACTTTTTCATAAAAAAGTAACACAATATTGTGAACACCAGATCCTTATACCATGTTATCATTTTAGTTTGACCCACTTTTAAAAGCTTATAACTTTTTTGTTTGTCGGGTTAAAGCAGTCATTCAAAAAACATGTTGTAGCCAAGTTTTTGCGAGTGTTGTCAAAAATGACAGTAGGTCTCACATGTCAGATTTTTAAAACTAAAAAAACCTTTTTAAATGGGACACCCTGTATATTAATAGCGCATTAGATAGTCCCCTTTTCTTCGAATTCAAAAATGTATCACACATTAACATTATAAACGTCATATTATGAAAAGCCTGTAGAAAATATTTCGAAAATGCATCGAAAAAGGTGGTCATGTAGACTAATATAGATTATGAAAACGAATAACCTATAACTGTTTTTAATTCTATAGCTAGTTATTGTTCGTTAATGTGTTGTGCTACATTGATAAGGCAAACTAACAAACATAATTTGGAAACAAAACCATTTATAACTTTCTTGATTCTTTTAATTACCTAATTGTTTTTACATGCTTTTGTCAATCTTGAATGAAATTAAGAAGAAGAATGCACATGTGTGATACATTTTTGAATTCGGACGCGACTATCTAATGCGCTACTAATATACAGGGTGTCCCATTTAAAAAGTTTTTTTTTTAGTTTCAAAAATCTGAAATGTGACACCTACTGTCATTTTTGACAACACTCGCAAAAACTTGGCTGAAACTGCTACAACATGCTTTTTGAATGAATGCTTTGACCCAACAAACAAAAAAGTTATAAGCTTTTGAAAGTGGGTCAAACTAAAATGATAACCCGGTACCTACAAGTATACAATCATAAACGAGAAACCATGTAAAAAAAAGAAAATGGGACACCCTGTATCACTGCCAGCCTCAAAATATTCATCATACATGTTGAGTAATATATAATGTGCATTTTGAGTGACACATAATATCCCAAATCTTAGACGGTGCAGTCGAAACCTTGAGGAAAAACTGTATATGTAGCTACCTTGAGAATTACACATCTTACATAAATGTTATTAAGTAAGTACTAAGATATTGCTTGTAATTATTATAGAACATTATATTTTAAACACAACTAGAAAAAATACAAAGATATAAAATTATTTTATATAAATATTATTGCAATCTCTCGTTTAATTTTTTTATTTCTAAAGCAATAACCACTGTTCTTAAACCGTTTATTTTCAATGTGTAGAAACTCGTAAAATATTTTAATAATTCAAAAAGAAAAGATGCGTCTTTTTATAGGAGGCAGCATGGTTTACTGCTCGATCCACGTGTCTGAGCCAGAAAGTTTATTTCCGCCATAAAAAATATCAAAATGCTCGTCGTTCATATATATGTTTCTGCTTCAGGCAAAGAAAAAATGATAACATCAGTTCTAACAAGAAAATAACATTTTTTTATTGGGGCTTGTAATACATTTTTACCAAAAATACCAGACCTAAATTTACTTGAGCTACCTTACTCCTTAGGATTATGTACTCTTCAGCATGTAAAGTTGTTCTTTATTTTTTTATCATTTCTCTTTTTAACATTTTTATTAAAATTTAATATTTAATAATTTGAAAATATCTAAATATTCTGCTTTAGAGCCTACAATTTTCTAAAACTTAATAAAAACTTGATAAAGATTCCCTGAAGATTTTATTTTTGTATTTGTTGTTTTGCTTGATCTATCAAGTATTGTCACGACATAGTTATATTAAGGAAAGGGTTTGACAAATTCTGCTCTTTACTACTCATTAATGAAGCTATCTCATTGTCGAAAATTGATATACTTTGTTTTATTACTCAGGTAAGATTTCGACAGACGATGACAGAAAAAAGGCAGACGACATCCATACCAATTCATTTATTTCAATAAAAAAAAAGAGAGAGAGAGAGAGAGTTTCTAATATTTTTTAAGTTAACTACTCGTATGGAAAAGTTTATAATATATAAATCCGTCATGCGTATTTCTTGATGTTTTTAACCAGTTTTATTGATTTATTTCAAAAATGACAGATCATATTTTAATATTATTGGAGTGATGAAGAATGCAGATGTGTAGAATGTAGAATATAGACTGTTTAGAAGGGGAGTTAATCACCGCGACCTTACAGATCTATTGTGTGTTCCCCTTTCTGGAATTATAACGAGTTATAACTCATCATACAGTCTCAGGGCTTTAATAAAAGCCAGTATCTGAGACGGCTCCACGGAGACTAGCCCTCTATCCTCGACATCAGCCGTATCAAAGTTAATGGCACGAACGGTCGTCGCCGTGCGTCGTCTCGGCGCACTCAGTGATAAGGTGACTCCCCATTTTCCCCACAGAATCTGCATTCGCCGTTGTTTCTCAGCTTCAGCCTACTGAGGTGCTCGTTGAGGAGACAGTGTCCTGTTTGAAACCCCGTGACAATCCGAAGATTGTTTTTACTTAAATCAAGGAAAATCTTTGATTTTTCTCGGTCGTAAGTTCTGAGGAACTTTTTCGAGTGTCTTAGACCGTTGGAGGACACCCATTTTAGGTTACGGATGGAGTCTTTCAGATTCTTCAGTTCTCTCTGCTTTCAGTTGGTTCCAGCTTAGAAAACATAACGGTTCTGGTCCAGTTAGTGCAATGTTCGCTCCTTTGCTAGCCAGATCATTTGTTTTTCATTGCCTTCTATCCGTTGGTGAGCAGGCACCCAGAGTAGGAGGACTTTATTTTCTTTGCCTAATTTGTTGAGCTTCTCTAGGCATTCCATGACCAACTTCGAATTGATGGTTACTAAGATGATCGCGTTTAGTGCGGCTTGACTATCGGACAGAACAATTTCCTGTTTTCGATAGTTCCTATCTAAGATAAATTGTACGCATCTTTCCATAGCGTAAATTTCTGCCTGAAGGATGCTGGCGTAGGCTGAGTATTTAGTTTTCGGCCTAAATACTCCTATCCCTGTCTCCGCTTTGGATTTGGAGGCATCAGTATACCAACTTATGGTATGGTCTTTTACATGTTGAGCAAACATTTCTTCCTTCCAATCCTTTTTATTAGTCAATACTACAGTTAGGTGTTTCTCTTGTTGTAAATTCTTGGTATGCCATCTACTGGGAGTTGGAGAAGTGGAATTTTCTTAAGTGTGCTCAAGCCCCTGACCTGAAAATTTTCTCCCAGTACTGTTTCCGTCAATGACCATTCTAATCATTATCGCATTGGCTACCGACGGCCTCTATTGCTGCTGTTGGACATGTTCTCATAGCACCTGTGATGCAGATACATGCCAATCTCTGTACTTTACACATGTTTTGCCTTGCTGTACGTTGCTCTAGTTTTGTGTACCAAGCAACTGCTCCATAGGTAATCATGGGTTTTAGTATACATCCAGCGCAAAATGTTAGGGGCACAGCCCATTTCTGCATATCATGAGAGCCTTTGTGGCTTTGCTGGACACATCAAGGATTTTATCCTTAGACTATACCTTTGGTTATGGTTTTCTGTTCAGTTTCTATAAGTTATCTAAAAAATTATTATTACGAAACACAGTTCCTGAGAAATATCTATAGTTATTTTACCAGTTTTAACCACCAGTACAAGTACCAGTTTAACCAGTACTAAAAGTTATTTTTCTAGTGTATATATTACTTATCTGTCATTCAATACATAACATAACATAATAGGTTATAAAGGGTTAATATTCTAATAAAGCTAACACTAAAATGTTATTTCAAAGCTTACTATAAAGTCGTTGGTATCGTTTTTATTCCATATCACGGTAGCTTAGATAGAATTGTCACATATTTTATAACATATCCCCTGATATAATAAAAGTTTATCAGCCCCTTAAATAACTTCACAATAATAGGCATTATGAGAGAAAATATGAAACCAGTCTGGATTAAAATAACCATCACGTGTTTGCAGGTATTAAATAAAGTAAAATATAGGGTGCTTAATGTCATAAGAAAGGCATGTAAAGTGTCCTTATCAGCAGTTAGCATAAGTGGCATTTTCTAAACTGTTTGGAAACTTTAAACCAAGTTATGCAGTTTAGATACTTTAGGAAAAAGTATTCCAGATTTTCCAGTGATATGTTTTTATCTGGAAAATAAAATTCAATTTGAGGCTATTATAAGAATTATGTAGTAAATTATTTGAGTTATTTTTTAAATGTATTATTTTCTTTTCTACTTTTCAACATGAAACAATTATGGGGAAAAATCAATATTTTTAAAAGTTAAATAGGCTAAACATAACTTATTATTATTTACGTTAACTATGTTAATATTACTTACATTAACTGTGTAACTCAAGGAATAAGAATAATTCCACGTGATATGAGCTTTATAAAATTACCATCAATAAATTAATTAATAAAAGAATATTAAATACAGTAATACTGAAATACCTTATGAAATTGTTCATATAACTTGATGAAGAGTAAAAGTGTGACAACATAAAGTATGTTTTGAATTCACACGTATTTATTTTATAAACTTCTCAATTTGCAACTAAAAGAGTTTCGGACTTTCGTTGTCTTTTATTTTGCTTACAGAACATTTCTGTCAGATGTACCACTGACCGTTATCAAGTGTGAACTAAACTAAATCCTAAAACTACTGAGCTTATATACTAGAGCCGAGTCGTGAATTTGTTGGGTTAGGTTAGGTTAGGTTACAAATGAGGTTTTCTCATGGTGACTTCATAAAGCATGAGGTTTTCCACTAAGAACACCTGGAACACTGGAACACCTCGAATCTGGAACGAAACCGATAGACAGCTGGATTTCTTTCTTAATCATCTTAATTCACGAAATAACTCAATCAAATTCACGATTGAGAAAGAGAAAATCTCTCTCTCTCTTGACGATTCCATATGAAGACTACAGGGGAAAACGATCTAAGTCACATTTTCTTACTGTTGAGATTAATGATTTTGAAACTTTAAAGACATTAACTGATTAACAGACAAAGCAACGAAAAATAATTTGTAGCAAATTTGTTAGATAAAATAAAACTCGTATTCGCTTGGTTCAATGGAAAAGTAATCCAAGTCCATATGGAATAATTCTGTATGTGGTTACTCCGAGGATTACTCGTGCTGGAATAAAGAGAAAAATATGTTTTTATTCTCATTTTTATTAATAATATTGTTATTATATTTTCTTAATATTTTTTATATATTTCTTATTTTTATTAATATTATTAGCATTAGATTATTTTTTACTTAGGAATAGCGATTTGTTTCTGATAAAATGAAACTACACTACTACACAGTTCCCTTATGGTTCCACTAGAACATTTCCAGAATTTAGTTTCTTTGAATTTAAAACTAGTGACCTATACATCGCACAACTCTGTATGAGAGATCATTCAGTTATCAGGCATGTATTCTTTATAATAGAATTTCTGTAAATCTTAAAATTAACTCTTATTTGAGATTTAAAAGTTCTATACGACAGTTAATATTTAATTCTTCAATTTAAATGTCCAGATCTTATAATCTCCCGTCATGCCTCTATTTTAATTTGTTTTGATTTATTTATCTACTTAATGTACTTACTTGTTAATTACTTTCTGTATAATTATCTATAATACGGGATTAATTATTGGTTGCCTTTTTTTTACTCATAGAATTATTCTCTTTGTGTATCTATCATATATAAATACTTATCAATTTTTTCATGTTTCATGTATAAATATTTAATTAATTGATTTTCGGTATATTCTAACTATGTTATTCTACCCTTTAGTTTTCTATTATAATTATTGTTGATTTATTATAATATTTTTATATAATATATATTAATTATGTCTACTAATTAGGGTTAAGTTAGGAAGCTAAGCTTCAACTTCGCCTTTTGTGATTTTTTTATATTTCGCAATAAAGTCTTTATTATTATTATTATAATAGATATAATCAGACTTCTTTTCTTAAGCAGAAATAAAAACATTATACTTTAATTGATATTACTCACCATATCTGCATCGTTTAGATGAGCATTGTTTGACGCACAAGGCAAATTTGTGTAGTAGTCTTGCAGAGATTCATCTACGAACTTTTTCAAACATTGTAACTGCTCATACTTGACTTTGGGCAAAGGAATTAGGCCAGCATAAAGTTGTTGTGGTGCTGAATATATAGCTATTTTTATTCGATTTGTATGCGTTGATATGTTTAAAAACATGAAATATGGACTTGGATCGGTCTTGGACCGTGAATTCACGTGGACTTAGATCGCTTTTCCAAAGTATTAATATTTTAATCGCTGATTTTTGTGGACTTATTATTTATTATATTATTTATTATATATAATTATTTCAGTGTTACATTATTCCTATTTTGGAACGGACACTTCATGGGCATAAGATGGCAGTGTTATCTCAATTTCCATTTTTTTGGACTTACTCCGTTTTTCCCGTGTAGTCTTCATATGTGAAATGAACATTGGAGAAGATCAGGCAATATCAGCAATGTAAATTAAAACTGTTTTTAAGTCTGGGACTACTCTAAGAAGTGTCCTAACAAAAACAAAACCTGAATCATCAGACTTAGAGAAAGAGTGCATCTACCAGGTACGAACATAAAAAACATACGCAAAGGGGTGAAACAATACAGTCGGGCATTGCAGATCATGTGTGGTCCAAACACCACAACATAAAATTGTCGGAAGCCTGGGTTGTCCACAAAGAACTCCATTGGAAAAAGCGCAAATTTAAAGAGGCCGTATTAATTTATAACCTAACCTAATCTAACAATATTAAAATCTTTAGCAATCCAAGTATGTAAATTTCAACAATGTTGCAACCACTATGGGTCCAATGCAGATGTTCTTCAGGTGGAAAACCTCATGCTTGACTGCACCCAACAAATTCACGGCTCGACTCTAGTATATACGTGTAAGCTAAGTAGTTTTAGGATTTAATTTAGTTCACACTTGATAACGGTCAGTGACACTTCTGACCGAAACGTTGTGTAAGCAAAATAAATAAAGCCAATAGAAGTCCGAAACTCTTTAAGAAAATTATTAATTGACCCGATGTCAACAAAAGTATGGCCCATAAACAGTATTTAAAGGAAATGTTATTTTATTGTTCTTAAGAGAAATCTGTAAACGATACTTTTATTATCACCCAGAATATTTATTATGTAGGGATTTAGACAGTTAAAAGTAGAAAAACAAAACCAAATTCGTACAGTATAAATGTTACTTTACAATAATCAGAAATAAGAAATAATTAGACATTTTTTTTAAATAATTTTGTGGATATTTTGTTCATGAGGCGCAATACCGTGGCCGAATATTATAAGCCGATAAATGGTAGACCGCTAGTTAGTCACTGTTTTATATTTTTTTACTATATTGTAATTAATAATATTAGAAAATGATTGAAACTAAATATTCTTGTATAACCTTCGAGAAATGGCCAATTTAATTTATCATCGGTAACTGTTTTCATATCAGTTTTTCCATATTTTATTATTTTACCAAACCAAACCAAGCCACCTCAACGTTTGACTTGATTGCCTCATGCTATTTCACAAAATAGCACGATAAATATAAGGCCGTGTTATAAAAATTTAGTTCCCACGTTTCCTGAAATTGATCGAGATGCGCCGTGATTGGTTGTTTGTTTTTTATTGTTAATTTGGGTTTATTGTTAATCTGGGTTAACAATAAAAAACAAACAACCAATCACAGCGCGCCTCGATCAATTTTAGGAAACGTGGGAACTAATTTTTATAACACGGGCTTATATTTATCATACTATTTCCAGAAATGTTTTGCGATATGTTTCACTAAATATTTCCAGAAATATTTCGTAAAACATTTCGGGGATAGTGTAGCGGCTGTTTTACATAACTGATTTCAGCTAGACGAAAATTGAGCCAAAAATATATTATCAAATCGAATGAAAGAAATATTTAAAATATTTCAATTTCAATAAAAATAGAAGAATAATAAATATAAAAGAATATATTATAATCTTAGGTACAGTCTCATCTCTTATATTGCACTTATACCTTCAAAACCTAGGCAATTTGTAATGAACTCCCTTAAGAGCGTTGGCAACTGAAAGTAGGGTTTTGCAAAGGACTGAGGATGGTCCTGTAGGGCCTTACGCTATCCCTAAGGTCCCATCGTTTAAACGTGTCCGCAGTCGGGCCCTATAGAAACGATTTACATATATTTCCTATGATAGAAGATCAGCGAAGGGTTGGAATAAAGCACAACTGAAATTTCTTGTTACTTGAAAAGCCGAACGAAAGAAATCAGATTTGTATTTATTTAGTAAAGATCTATTGTTATAATATGCAATACAATCTTTTTCAAATGTCTGCTAAAAAATTTTTTGCAATTAAAAAATATGATTAATTCCTCCAAAACAAATTGTTATAGATTTGATTGATCGATAGTGTTATAAACAATTATAAACCCAAGTAGCACAGGACGGAGAAAAAACCATTTACCACGGAAAATTAACCACTAGTTGGTTGAATTTTACTTATACTTAAATTAATAAATTTCTTGTCGGGAATAAAGTGCGAGAAATCTAAAAATGAGGTCGTAAACTAGTTAATATTAACCTAAAATTATGCCTTTGAAACGTAGCAACGTTGGAGTTAGCTGGCATTGTTAAAATCTAGTTACTGATAACCTATTGAGGGCATTAAGACTACAGGGACTTAAAGTAGGTCAAATGTTACTTTACTATAACCTCAAATTTGTCTCGGCGGTCGAAGGCATCGTTTGGTTTTCAAAGTTAAAATTTAGTTGTTAATAACTTTACATTAGACCTTATTTGGAGGAGTTCAAATTAGGTTGAAAATTTAATTTATTTCGACCTCATAAGTCGCTATTATGCTTCAAAGGTAAGAGTAACATAGTTTTTTGACTTGGAAGAAAGTCAGACATACGGCAGGTTAAAAATTATCTTTTTTTAATTTCCTCGGGGTGATTTCCGTTTAAAAAAGTTTTCGAGGGATTATTACGTCATAGCACATTACCTTGTTCCCACTGGTTGGGAACGAAAGAATATTAAATGCGTTTCTTTTTTATTACCGCCACAATCTTAAAGGTGTCCACTCGGGTGTCCATTATGTGCAATAAAAACAAAATGTCTTCTGTAATAACACTGACAATCCCAGTTTTCTAGTTAGTTAGTGTTCTAGTTTAGGCCAGTTCGGTAATTGCATCGCCCAGCAAAAGGATAAAAATTTGACATGTCACGTGACTCTCAATAAAGATTCTCATTTTAGGACACGATTACTGTGAAAAGTTAATCGGATTGCTCGAAGATGTAATTACCGAAATTAGCATAAAATATCATTGTCAACTGTCACTCAAAGAAAATAAAAGTTTTCTGTTTTACCGGCGATACTCCAACAATGTAGTTAAGACTTGGAGAAATGAGCTTCGACCTAATATAGCCCATTTTTTAACTTGCACCGCGAAGGAAAAATACCTTAAGCAAGAAATCTTGACCTTTGAGATTATTAATTTAAAGAAATCTTAACCTCATACAAAGAAAGCGGACTTTAAGGTTTTAAAATTACGGAAAACCTAACTTCATAGACTAATAGTTAAAAACACCATTAGCGGCCATTTTCTTACCCAATTTGTTTTAAAAAAATATTTTTTTGTGATCTTATTCTAAACTATTGAGAAAAATAAACAGACGTTTATGAATAATACTACCTACCACAAGTTAAATTAACTAATTAAGAACTTTAAAATTGTACCAAGGAAGTCAGCTGAAAAAAGTTAGGTTAGAACTTTGACAATAGCGATGTATTCTAAAATTAATTGTTGAAAATACATAAAATTTTAATGGCGCATAATTTTTTAGGGCCTATCATATTTACATCTCACAGAAAAATTTTCTCCGCAGACATCCAGTAATCCACTTCTTACCAATAACTTATTTACATTTACTAGGAAGTGCATATAATAATATGTAGGTTGTGAGTAAGGTTCAAACGGCCATGTCAGTTTTACACTTTTTTGTCTTCCTGGTTCATTATAGGGAAATTCATTTACATACACATATTAAAAAGAAAAATACTTTACTATATTCTTTCTCTTTCTGTCCCATGTTAAAATGTAGATAGTATAAATATGGACTATTTTTAGTAAAATTCACCTCTATTTTACCATGTTATGACCTCAGGTCGGTTATTTTTGACTTCATAGCCCATATTTCATACAAGACATTATAACCTGTTAACCTGTTTTTAACTTACAAATTACTTTAGTTTTATTCCCCACTTTGGGATTTTTAACGTCAATTCGTGGAAATTTCGACCAATTTCTAGTTGGTCAATAATAGTCCAAGTGGTTAATTTAACGTAATTTTAACTTCAAATGTTTGTTGGGAAAGGATAAAATAGCTGAGCCAGAAATATATGCATTAAGGTAGATTCTCACTATACCTTCCGTTTCAATTCCATATTCGTTCCATATCCGTTCCGTATTTTTTATTGTATTGATGCTATACGTAAGCTTCCGTTCTGTATCAGTTCCGTTCTTTTTATTGTACAATTTATATCATTACGAAAGTGTTATTTTAAAAATTTCTATATTTTGAAAAAGGTAATAGATTTAATTAAAAGGTGAAAGAATAAATAAATATCAGCAAAATTTTAACAGAGCTGGTACAAATGTAAGAACTTGAAAACGCTTTTTCCGAGACGCTTCAGTCCGTCCGCCAAAAAAATGTATAGAACGAAAGGAAATGGAACGGAAGGGAAACGGAAGGGAGCTGATATGGAAGGTATAGTGAGAATCAACCTTAACTCCTATATCTCCGTTCGAAAATAACGGCAATCCATTAGTGAATCAAAAAAATAATGGGACACATCGTTTAATTACCATCTTCACATTAAGGAGGGTAGATGTAAGGAGAACCATCCAATATGAGACTGTTTGCAGAAGTTGGTAACAATAATCAATAAATGGCCAGTCTAGCGCTGATAAACAATAAAGATTCAAACTGAATTTATAAATAAAGTGAAGTTGAAAGAGAACTAGAGAAGTAATTGAAGTAGAGAAGCTGAAAAAACTCCTCCTACTCTGGGCGCCAGCTCATTAAGAGATAGAAGGCAAGGAAAAAGCAACGATCTACCGAACACATAACTTATTAATTAACCATTAACTGGACCAGCATTAACTGAAGTGGCAATGGATAGGACATGTGGCAAGACAGGATCCAGACCGATGGCCCCAAAAAATAATCCTATGGAGACCTAGGGGAACAACAAGAAGTGTGGGCCGACCAAAAAAGAGATGGGTCGATGACGTCAGGGCAGTGGCGGGAAAACAATGGATAAGATTGGCTAGAGATCGCGAAGCATGGAAAAACCTAGAAGAGGCCTATGGATGGAACTGGATGGAACCAGGCTGAGAAAGAAGAAGAAGAAGAACTGGACCAGAACCGTTCTGCTTCCCAAGTGGAAACCAACTTAAAGCGGAACTCAAGAACTGGAAGACTCCCTCCGTAACCTGGAATGGGAATCCTCCAACGGTCTAAAACACTCAAAGAAATTTCTCAGAACTTTCGACTGATTTAACTAAGAACAATCTTCAGATTCTCACGGGGTTTTTAACAGGACACTGCCTCTTCAACGAACATATCAGTGTATTGAAGCTAAGAAACAACGGCGAATGCAGATTCTGTGGAGAAAATGGTGAAACACTAGAACATCTCATCACTGTGTGCGCCGAGACGGCAACCATTCGTACCATAAACTTTGGTACGACTGATATCGAAGATGAAGAACTAGCCTATGTGAAGTCATCTCAGATACTGGCTTTTGTCAAAGCCCTCAGACTGTATGCTGAGTTATAACTTAAGAAAAAGGGGACACACAATAGATCTGTAAGGTGGCGGTGATTAATCCCCCTCCCACACATTCTACATTCATCTACTCGCATATAGGAGTTATGTGATATATGGTTAAGGAAAGTAATAATATATTAGTTACCAAAATTCACCTACACAGAAGATAAATTTTGCGTTAGTTTAAGAAATAACAAAATAAGAAACTAATCTTTTTACCTTACCAGATAACAAATTGAAAAATAATTATGAATTCAACAGTAATTACCCTATGATGAAAAAAAAAACTGTGTTTCGAAAGTATGGTATTTTACTTTACCCCTATTTTATCTGACTTAATATATTAAAAAATAGAATTAAAAATCATTAAAGCTTTGTTATTAAACAAATTATATTAAACAACTCTCGATTTTAACCCTGATAGATATAAAGTATAAATAAAATATTTCACAATATATTCTTATAAAGTTGAGATAAATCTGATACGCCGTTTTTTCCAAATTTGCAATTTTCTAAAAAGAAACACCCTAAAACCGTTTTATCCCAACTTGACGCCATAGGAAGGGCTATGTAAAACATTTTCTTAGGACCGGGCTACGACCGTATCAAAGGATCGAAAGGACCTAAGAGCAGGTTGCAATAATGTCAAAGGATTGGACCCTAGGAACAAGGAAAGACCGTACAGAATGTGTTCTGTATAATCTTAGTTTTATTTTTTGCCGAATTCTATGAGGTTTATTATAAAAAGGTTTTGGGTGACAAGAAGGAAAACATTATTTTTATAAAGGACTACTTATACTTCTAATTTAAAAATGTCTTAGAACTCTTAATTTTTTCGCAAAAAATAATTTCATTTATTTTAATTTTTACTATTAATTTAATAGATAGGTATAGGTAAACCACTGATTGTAAAATAATATAGTATATCGGGTGTTTCTCAAAAGTGAGAATAATATATTATTCTCACTTTTGAGAAGAACACTCTTATTCTCTATAATTTTTTTATTTTTTCAGATAAAAAAGTTCACAGTCCTTTACAAAGATGCAACCGGGGGGGCATTGAAAATGATGAATAAAAACGTAAAAATATGATTAGTGTTCATATGAGTGTATTACATACATATGTTTAAATAACGAACTTAACAAAAAACAACTGATTTAAAGATTCACTGAAAAAGTAGTAGTGTTAACATTAAATAAAACATTATCAGTAATAATTATGCGATCGCACCTATCCGTAAAACAAGCAAGCAAAAAAACCTCGAAAAAAACAAAATAACATACTTTTGTATGTTATTTTGTTTTTTTCGAGGTTTTTGTTTGTGATGTTTTCATCAGGTTAACATGATGACAGATCATGATCAATGACAGATAAAGAATTCTTACGGAAAGTTACACTTTACGATATAATTTTTTAACTGTTAAAGGCAAACCCCATTTAAACACAAAACTTTTTAATACCTACTACTGTATCTAAAAGACTTTTTTTAAATTACTAAATTCTTAGCCACACTTCTGTTTTTCTTGGCTGTCGTGCGTCACGTCACAGATTAACAGGCCCACGTTTGCACCACAAGGCGATGCTGCAGACCACTATCCACTAGGTAGACCGGTCGTAGAAATTTATGTTATACAACTTGTAGTCATTTAAAAAAAGAATCATCAAGATTGGTAAAGCGGTTTCGGCGGGATGGATGCAACAAAAAACCCTTTGAGCTTTTATATATGTATGGATTAATTATTTTTCCAACATAATATTTTACTTTGCAAATTTTTATAAATATTCAGACTCGCCAATATCGTACTCCACCGTGTCCAGCCTGTTTAGCCAAACGTAGGCCGATGAAACCAAACGTAGGCCGAGTCTTGAAGACGCTCATCCGCGCATAGGAATAAGTTGACTGCGTAGCGTATTGCGTATTAATCGATTCTGAAACTTTCTATCTCGTGTATAACATGTTACGCAACTTTATTATTTTAATCTCGATTTTAATGGATAAATGTGTGAAATGCCACCTGAATATCTTCCACCATGATATGTTTTTACTTTTTTGTTATGGTAAAGTGATTTGTATAAACTTTATTCAATAACGTATATTTTCCTCCATTTGTGGTTTTTTAATTTTAAGCGAAAATTAAGTATAACATTTTAGGAAAAAAAACACTGTAATATTTAAAAGAATAAGAAGAAATTAGTCTTATTTTGAAAGGAAAATATAGAAAAAACTCTTTCTATAGAAAAAGTCTTTATACTAACCAGAATCCGGTGACATATACGCGGTCTCACCGGAAACATTATTACTTCGCATAACTTTAAGAATATCTACTTTTAATAATGAACACTTCAGAAATACACCAGTAAAACATTTATTATTTGAGATTAAAACTCGAATTAAATTATAAATATTAGTTACCTATGTTGTTATAGCTTTTATAGGCCTGTTTAACGACTTAATAAGTTACCTAGCGAAAGAAACTGTGCGCGTACCTACCAGTATTGTTACAGGTTAATTCGTGAAACAAATGTGTTACATATTATTCGTGGTACTAGTGGTATTATATTGGAATCAGCTTGGCATTAGTGGGGCATTTTATGAGAAATTTTGGTATTTAATTTGTATTTTTGGCATTACTTTGGCATTAGTATATAGACATTTGTCAGCGGTTTACTCCTTGTAGATAATCAAAAAGTTTTTTGATAAAATTTGCTATTTATGTCAGATCATTTCTATGAAAAATTACATTAGATTTTTATTAAAGACGCTGGGTAATTAAAACATTGACTAATAAAGCTTGACCACTTTAAATAAGGGGTCACGAAATATCCTCCTTGGAGTGTTTGGGTTAAGGGGTGTATAATAAATTAATCGTTGTTTTATAATAAAAACCATAAAACATTTATTTGTGAGTAAAATAATGCAATGGTTGGATATCTCTCCTTTATAATTAGGTGACTGAAAATACACTAAAATAATTAGAAAAAAAATCTTGTACTTATTTAGTAATTACGTCAATATTAATTAATTGACTTTCTAGTCTATTTTATTTTATGTACAAATATATTATTAACTTTTAAGCATTAAGTAATAAAACACTTTGTGGCCCTATTATATCGTAAGAGGTTACGAAATATACGCCTGGTTACACCCCTTACAGAAAACAGTGTAAGGGGTGTAAATAAATTGTATAATCACTGTTTTTTATAATAAAAACTATAAAACATTTCTTATTTGTGAGATTAAAAAAACAAAACAATGCACTGGTTAAAATAAGTACATTCAATACATATGTATGTGTTATAACATAATATAGCCATTACTATTATACTATTATTATTAAAATAAATATGTGTGTAACATATTTCTTTAACGAATTAACCTGTAACAGACATTTATATGCCCAGTATATTTTTGTTTAACAAACCAATCAGGAAAAATCCAAAACCTACCGTTATAGGTATAAGATGATTAAACTTATATAATGACAACTACTTATCGGATAACAAATTAATTACTACTGTCAGCTAGTTCAGCTACTGTCTAGGTAGAATATACCTAGAGTACCTACACCTACCTATGATGTAGGTAGATTAAAGCTTATTTTGACGTTACCTCTCACTTCGGTGTCACAAGCTGAATTTCTCAGGGATGGAAGTACAGTACATGATATGGGGACCTTATTCCGAAAGTAGTACAAAATTAGACCGGGTAAAAGGGCACTATCATCAAAAATCGATATATTAATACCACCGTATAGAGAAAACAAATACTTATTTTTTGATCCAGTACATAATAAAGTCTTCGTAGGGAGTAATTTTTTATAATTATTTACATAAAAACATTTCCATTAGCGCTTATGGCCAAAAAAAACTTTAAACATGAATAATAATTTCAATCATGCGAAAATTTGGTTTAAAAATAGATTTTTTTAATATAACTTTCATTTAACGAAAAACGAAGGCCTAAATGAAAAAAAGAATCAATTTAAAAGTTTCGCTTATGTCTTGACAAGGTATCAAAGCAAACCCCATATTTTTGCTTTTAAACTAATAAAGATATATCAATAAACAATTAGCGATGTAATGGTTTTTGCGCGCGCTGGCCGACTGCCGCCGCTGCGCCGAGATTTCCTATGCCCTTGTATATATGACGTCATGGTGTGGCAAATGTAGCATTTTAATTCGATTTGGGCTCCCTTATATAGGATAACAGAAACATTTTCAATGTTAAAATGAGATTTGGTATGTTAGTATATGACAGATATTAGGACTGATTGACGTATTCAATTGTTTCCAGTCACTTCCTGTTTCACCGGAAATTACTACAACTTTTAATTTTTAAATGAAACCCTCCAAAAATGACATTCTGAATCTTGCTTCAGTCTCTGCAGAGCTGTTTCAGATACTAGCTTCTATCAAAGCCATGAGACTGTACAATGATTTATAAGTCAAAAAAGAGGAACACACAATATATCTGTAAACTCACGGTAATTACCCCCCCCCCCTAAACATTCCACATTCTACAACATACGTTAACTTTCGACATTTTCAGTTAAAAAAAATAGCATTTTAAATTGCAATTTAAAGGGTCATGTCCATAAGGGTCATGTCCATAAATGTAACGACAATTTGAATCGAAATACCAAGTGTTTGGTACCAAATTATTAGTAAAAAAATGCTTTTCCAAATATGATAATGAGCCATCATCGTTTTATTTGAAAAAAAATGAGTTATGATTAAAAATACGATTTGGACATCTTTTAATCGGCTAGGACAAGACACGAGAAACATTAGAGAATCAAATCTATTTTTCCAAGGCTTCTTGATTTAAAATTTGTATATTTATCACAGCCATGACAATCTAGATTGAAATTTAAAACACGGCTTTTTAAGCGAAAATGTCACAAGCTGACATATGATATGTCATTCTATTCAGAATGTCATTTTCTATCCAATAAAGTAAAAATATACCGAGGATGCTGTTTAAAAATCAAAAGCTGTAGTCACTTCCCGTGAAACAGGAAGTGACTAAAACAATTGAATACGTTAATCAATCCTAATTTATGCCGTATACGAACATACCAAATCTCGTTTTATTATCTGAAAAAATAAGAAAGTTATAGGGGTGAGCCACTTTTGAGACGCACCCGGTATATAAAAAGACATTAATTAATTGTAATGCTAAAATTTCTGAAGACGATGATTTTTACCTGATAATTCCACACTTACAAAAAAAAAATTTCTTAAAATTACTTTATAATTAAGCAAAGGTTTAATAAAAAATATCATTCAGTCTTACACTAGTTATTATAATTATTACTATACACTTTTCTTATTTTATAAATAGACATCTCATTCAAATTAAATTAAACTTGTTTTTTTTTAAGTTAAGTATTTTTTTGTTAAGATATATTCTACAAACCCTGGTTTATGACAGATCTTCTGGTATAAAAACTTTTTTTTCCGACATAAAAATAAATCTTTATAAAATAACTAATATAAGATAAATCTGATATTCTCTGTTTTCCGGATTTTTAGACTTTCTCCGAAACAAGAATTTTCTAAAGCGCTTTTATCCCGACCTTTTGCCGATTTTCTATCATAGAAAATATATGTAAATCGCTTCTGTAAAAGCCCAATGTGAACATTTTTCAAACGACAGTAGCGTAGTAAGAAAAGAAAAATAGTCTATATACAGGGTGTTCCGTAATGACATGTTAATATATGCCTCTGTGAAATCAAAGATTTGGGCATGCTCCTTGATGGCCATTTATATTTCACCCCACAAATATCATTAGTAGTCTCCAGATCACTACAAATGTTTGGTTTTATCAAGCGTTGTGCAAAGGACTTTATGAACATTACATCCTTAAAGCTATTATTCTGCTCCTTGGTGAGGCCGCATTTGGACTACTGCTCCTGTGTGTGGTCACCCTCTTATGACATCCATATACGTGCCATCGAAAAAGTTCAGCACAAATTTCTGAGGCATGTGTCCTTCAGGGAACAACATTGTGTGGGTGAAAGCGTTGGCTATTCAGAACTGGAAAGCTCTCTTCGAATGACATCCCTCCAAATTCGTCGCATGCATAGGGACCTTTCTATGTTTTACAATGTGCTACATTCCAATTCTCATGCCCCTAATTTAACATGTAAAATTGGGCTTCATGTCCCTTTGCGTACGACTAGACAAACCATTCCTTTCAATTAAACTCCCATTGCACTAACTACGGTCAGAACTCATTCCTCACTTGACTGTTTTCAATCGCCTAGAGAATTTAAAAGTGAACACAAAAACTGCCTTTAAGCTTACTTGTGATATTAGGGATAGGGTTAGGGCTTATGATTTTTACCATTGTTAGTATTGTTTTTGTTCATTTACCTATATATTATATCTTTTAATTCTTGTTTTGTACTCATAGGCATAGTTTATTTTATCATATTTTTGTTATTGTTACTTGTGCTGTTAGTTTAGCGCGTTGATAAATAAATTAATTTATTTTTCTTCCCGTCGTCAGAAGCAAATAACATTTTAGTTTTTAGCAGAATAAACAACTCTTGTGAGCAATTTTACTCTTTACAATGCCTCATATATGACACCGATTGCTCGTGTCTACCAGTTAGGAATTGCACTGGATCAAAATGCACTCCAATGCCTCATCGGGCAGGACGAAAAAGGAGCCGAAGTGCGCCGCGGGAAACCTTGCTAAACGTATTTATTTATTAACGAACACTTTTCTTGTGTAGATATGAACATAACCTAGTAGATACTGTAATTTAGAGGGTAGTTAATACCGTACCGAGAAAAAAAAAACGAAAATAAACAAAACTGAACGAACAAACCAAACTAAAACTTACCTAACCAAAGCAATCAAAACACGCTGTAACCTAAAACTCGTGCCCGATGAGGGATTGGAGTGCATTTTGCTGCAGTGCAATTCCTAACTGGTAGAAACGAGCAATCGGTGTCACATAGGAGGCATTGTAAATGTGCAAACTGTTAAAATGACATTACATTAATGGTGTTTTAAAAAATTACCTCTTTTTTTATTTTGTAGATTTTTTTACAGTGGCGATAAAAACAAAATTCTTATCTACGACGCTTTAATCGTCCAATTTGAGATAACCCGTCTATTTAAAAATAAGCATATTTCTTTAAATTCAAAACGTTCAGTTTTAAGACACTCTGTATACATAAATAATTATTATTGATTTTTAAAACATTATTCGTAAACTAAGGAGAGGGAAATCAGACAACGAATAGAGATAATAGATGTTAGGTAAGAGCTGTTAGATTACCGTTCGAGACACATTGATTGATGGTTTGTGAGTTTTAGTTACTGAGACAAAAAATGTTATTAAAGGTAAATTAAATGTTTCCTCATTATTTAACTAGTTGTTTAAGCATCTGGTTTATTTTTCTGTTGTAATATTCTGTGCTAAAGCTTTTCCTGATTTATATCATCTAAGATCTAATATTGTAACATGTGTAGATAATTTAATGGAATCGATTTATGCTGTTAATAATTTCAATTTAAAAGTAATCTAAATACAGTCGTTTACCGTCCATTCGTGCTGATGTTTTTGGTTCAGTGTGAATATAAGGGCCTTGTTGAGTGTACTAATATTTTCCTACCGTGTGTGGGGGAATATCTTCGCAAAGACCGCAAAGGCCAACTAAGAACAATAAATATAATCTAAAGATATTTGCCCTAAACCTTCAACTTTAGCTTCGAGCCTGGAAACCAGAGTCTTAATACCTGCGGGCGGCGACCTGTTAAACTAATAAAAACTTCAGTTTTTTTCTTCAGTTTTAAATGTTATAAATGTGGTATGTTTTGAATGTATTAAACTACAAACCTTGGTATCAAGATAGTATTAGTATTATTTTTTTGTATCAAAGTTCAAACAGCATATTTGGATTCTTTGGAATAGTGATCAAGGTTTTCTCTGTCGTGCTCTTTTACTTCTGAATTCCAGACAGAGTACGGCACTCCTTTCATTTCATTTAATAAAAGAAGTAAGGCTCTTTACAAATTTAGCGTTTGATTTACATAACCTATTCTCCTCAAATTTTCCTAATATTGCTTCCGTCGGCGTCGAGTGCATCACGAGTGCGTCGAGGTAAGTCACAATAAAAACATTTTTAACAAAACGTAGGTTCCTTTATTTCATTTAAACAATTGTTTGTTATACAGGTGGCCAGGATATTATGTCTTCAACTTTGTTGAACGACTATGTAGTATAACAACCCATAAATTGAAAAATCGAACCTATGCAGATCTTTAAACGATAAAGCTGACAAAGAGCCTGTAGCATCACCAAAAATTCTACCAACAATTTGAAAAAAAAAATCAAAACTTCTGTAAAGCGGCCCATACATTATCAAACAAATTGCGCAACGCAGGCTGTTGCGCAACGAGATGCCAATGTATGGCCCTGTTTGATGCGTTGCGCTATTGTTTGATAAGTTTCAAGAATGTTTGAATTCTTTTATGCAACGGGACTGTTTACGCAATGCGTTGTGTAGTGTATGTGTATGTTGTACTTCGTTGTGCAATATATTAGTTGTTTAGAGACGTTGCTTTTTTCTCGAACAATGCACAACTTTTAATAAAAAGTTTATAAAAATTTTGCCAAGTGTATGGGTGATTTAAAAGTTGTGCATCGGAACGTTGGGTATCGCTTTGTTGCGCAAATTGTTTGATAATGTATGGGCCGCTTAACAACCCCAAGTTCCTTTAGGTTATATATTCTCAAGGTTAGTTATATAAAGGTTTAATAAATGTCTCATTGGTATCTTACAGTGTTTTGATTTATATAACTGTAGCGTTGGTTACTTATCACTAATAGTAACCTTGAAATGTTGTTTATCACTTTCCTTATAACACTACAGGTTCTTGTTACTACAGGTTTCATAGTAAGGTTTTATAAAGGTGTTCACATATATTTTATATAACTTCTGGTATTAGGTGTATAAAGGTACGCAAGATATACACTATATATTAAAGGTGTTATTGAGAACAATTATGTAACCAATAATACTACAAGTTATATAATTGTTCCCTCAAATCGTTTTTTGCACCTTTCAAATGTTTGCATGCTTTATTTAACCTGTAGTTACCGAATACCAAACCTAATGGCATACCTCAAATTTTTAATATAATCAAAACAAATAATATATTAGCAAGCAAGCAATTCGGTATTATAATGAATAATAAAAAAATAAACTGAATAAAACACAAAAATACATCTACATTCAAAAGAAAGGTTCTTCAGAATTAAAAAAATATAGGAATAATCCAAACCTCATTCAAACTACATCTACCAATATTGAAAGCCAACATGCAAATTTCCCATACAAGCAGAGATCAGGATCAACCTGAGATATTTCCAACAGAAAGTTGCTAAAACGGCCAGAAACAGGAAGATATCTGGTTAAGAGAGAGAGAAGAAGAAGCCTCTATTAAGGAATGTGGTTAGGAGGAAAGACTTCGTTCTAACATAAGAGGATGAGCTCTACTCTTTAACATTACACATTCTGCACTTAAAGAGCTTTTTTCTATAGTAAATTCAATCATAACTGTACTACCAAAGTACCAAAGGACCCTAGAACTCTTTTGCAAACTTTAAATATAGATCAAATTGAACCAAAACCAAAACAGTATTATTTCAATTTTATGAGGTTGTTTTGTTTTCTGCACATTTTCTGTCAAATTCCTGTAATGTCAAACTTCGTTCGTAGGGAGTCGCTACAGTCGACAGCACCGGTTACATAAAGGCAACCAAACACCCCGGCATTTATAATGGTGATTTGTATCACCTTTAGTTGTATAAAACACTAAAATTAGTGTTTTAAATAACTCAAACTCATTTACGCAACCTTAAGTAACCACATTTATATAATGGTTGATGAGTATGTTATAGACCCTAAAGTAATATATAGCACTTTAAATATAATGGACGCCATTATTATTGATGTCTTCATTTTTGGCTACAATGAGTATTTCTAAGATAACGTTGAAAACTGGTACAAAACTATATTTTGGCCAGTTGCCAGTTATTTCTATGTATTAAAAAAGTCGTATGTTCTATTATTTATATTAATAAATTTGACTTTCATTACAAAAATTTTACCATATTTTTTTTGTTTATAAAAAAATCTATTAAATAATTCTGCTTTTGGGGGCGCATGTGTTTTTTGGAGGTAAAATTGATTTTCACACAGTAAATTTAATATCGCATATGTATTTAGTACTCTGGCTAGGCACAATAGATTTTATTAAGCCAGTAATTTCTATAAAGTCATTTGCATAACGCAAACGCTTTTGTAGGCTATGACAAGAATGGCATCATTTTATCTCTTTTGTGTCTGGTATGGATTATCTGCGTAGGACAATTTTTATGTTAAAAAAAGAGGCAAATATTGAAGTAGTTAGTTAGAAAGAAACAAGTTTATTTGCAAAAAAACGCACATGCGCGATATTTCTATAGAGGTCTGGGAGCCTTCTCAACGCCACAATATAACTATTATATACTCTTTTTCAATTTTATAGCGGTAACTCGATAGGATATATAAAGGTGTTGAGAAAGTTTTCAGGACTTTGGTTGCACACCTTAAGTGTTAAGGGTTACCATAGGAACAGTTATAAAATGGACCGTTTAGGGCATATAAGTGTTATATAATGGTTACCAATAACTCACGACAACCATTCTAGATGCGTTTAGGTTGTATAATATGGTGTGTTGGAAAGTTTCCTAACACACTTATAAAACAAAAAATGCTTCTTGGGACCCCTCCCCCTTAAATACAACCCTGCTCTCATTTTTTCTTACTCAACGATCTTCCCGATATAGGCGTCAAAATATTGCGCCCTTCTATAGATCGTGGGTAAGTTATAATAGCGTTGCAACGTCTTAATGATGCGGAAACTGTGCCGATAAAGGCAAAAGGACGACAAATAGGGCCTATCGCGATAAGGGTCGGGTCGAGGAAACCCTTTGGCCGACGGAAGAGCAAGCGCTCGCCGAAAAACCGCAGACTGTAGCCTTCTGGTGTCGCTCGGTCGTGAAAGGTCGATTGCAGGGCTGGCTCTAGGGGCGACAAAAGAAAATATTGGGTTACGGAATTAATAGCGTCATGGACGCTGTCCGATAATAAAGGCACTCTTAATAACCTTAATGCTCTTTAAGTGTCGGGATAGAAATTTACAGTTAGTAAAGCTCAAATAGGACAGATGTATCATCAGACTTTTTTTTCATAAAATAACAAAGTAACTTAGTAATTATAATAGTCGGTTGAATCATCCAACATTTAAGATTCTACACACAATGTCATCAGCTTTCTTAATTTAACCTTTATAGGTTGATGGTCGCTAAATCGGCCAATTTAATGTAACCGACTAATTAGTAGCGTGGAAGTGTATTATCGCCCAGTTTGTTTGCTATTCTCATTTCAATGCACGTCTTGGCCATTTAGTCAACCATATCTAACGTTGGAATGGCACGGAAATTGGAATGGCTGAATTGGCGCGGAAAGTTAACGTGAGTGGTTGAATATTCGACCAGTAAGAATTGGTGACACTAAGTTCGCTGTGTATCATATAGATAATAATAATTGTGGTCTAAGCATTTTTTATGCAAATTTCGTGCCATAAAAATTTAAAAATATAGAAACATATCTGTGACATTTATTTATTTAGATTTAGTGCACCAAATTTACGGCTCCGATGATATTTTCTAAAATCGTTAACAAAAAACAAAGTTTGATTTACTTCATATGCGCTTATTTTTGAGTAGAGAGCTAACAGGGATAATCAAAATGAACTTACTCTGTTTTCTTACATTGCATGATACATACAGTTTATACATTCTATACATTAGATCATTAATATTATCTATTCGCTTTAACAGTCTTTGGTTGAAAAATCGACACTCCCTTATTTGTAAACTTTTTGAAAAATGTTATTAAGAAGATATTATGTTCCCTTTGTGCTAGTTTATATATTTTTGAGGTCAATTTGATCAAACTAGAAAATAATGATTAGTACTGCCCTATAAATGGTTAAATGCTTATTAATAATTACTTATTAATTACCTGGATTTTTATTCCACCATTCAATGCTCTGCATAACTACAAATTAAATTTTCATATAAAATTCATAAAATAGTATTTGATATTTGGGGAAATTCGGCGTTATAACCTTTAAAAAATATCATTTAGTGACCTCTAAAAAAGGCATTACAGTACAGATCATGGCTTCATGAGTAGAACAAAAAAAATCACTTTTTCCACATCATGTTGACTAAAATAGGTATATCCAAAATAAAGGTATCAACAATTTAAAAGTCAAAATGTTTAACCTTTCCCTACGGCTTTATTTGTAAGAATTATTTAAAAAATTATAAGAAACTAGCGTGTACCAGCGACTTCATTCGCATCGAATTAATCATTTGTAATGGTGATGATAAAGCAAAGCAAGAATTTCCATTAACATACAAACTGAATAAAATTTTCTCACATTTATGTCAGCATGAGAAAAAACAATATGGCGATATTACATAACTTGGTAATATTTGAGTAGTTTCATCTCGTTGGAATTTGACTTTCGAAAAATCCGTTGCAAAAATAAGCTTTTTACGTCAAACAGTTTAAGCAGAATCGTGGTTAAGAAATTACCCAACTTTTTGGAACACCCTGTATGATTTTTTAAAAAAATTTCAAAATATGTAAAAAAAAACAAATTATGCTTGTCCAAGCGTTTTCCCGAAAGACTAACCGTTTTTTAAATAACAAATATTGTAATATTTGACGGGCGTTTTCACCCTCTTGGAATTTGAGATTCGAGAAACCCCTCCTTATCGAACTTCTACACCCCACAGTTAATGCGTTTGCCAAAAATCAGCTTTAAACGTCAAGCAGATTAAGTAGAATCATGATTACTCAATTGTCATATTTTCTGGAACACCCTGTATAAATTTATAATAAATCTTAAAATATGTAAAACAACAAAATAAAATATACGTGTTTAAGAGTTTTTCCGAAAAACTCACCGGTTTTTAAATAAAAAATATTTTAATATTTGAGGGATAGTTTCACCCCCCAAGAATTCGAGTTTCGAAAAATCCCTTCTTATCGAACCTCTACACCCTAAAGTCAATCGGTTTTCCAAAAATCAGCTTTTTACGTCAAGCGCTTTAAGCAGGATCGTGATTAATCAATGACCAAATTCTTCAAAACACCCCGTATACATTTTTAAAAAATCTTAAAATATGTAAAAAAACAAAATAAAATATACGTGTTTAAGCGTTTTTTCGGAAACTTGACCGTTTTTTTAAATAAAAAATATTGTAATATTTGAGGGGTGGTTTCACCCTCTTGGAACTGGAATTTCGAAAAATCATTTCTTATCGAACCTCTACACCCTAGAATCAACCTGTATGCCAAAATTGAGCTTCTTACGTTGAGTGGTTTGAGCAGGATCGTGATTAATCAGTATGTCAGTCACTTAAGGATTTTATATATTAGTATAGATAATAATATAAAAATAATAAAAGTGTATGCACTATGTGCGCATATTTCAAGTGAAACTTCTTACCAATAGCTATTAAATTGAAGGACTTGAAAGACATGTTTAGAATTAGTTCTTCACCTTAGTATTCTGAATTAGAAAAAATGTTTATGGAATACTGACCAAAGGAAATTAAGTAAAAAATAATAATTCAGAAAATATCCCAAAAATTTGATGTCTGGGGTACGTTAACATCCTGCTCGCGTTTATGATGGTTAAAAGTTTTAACCCTCTAATTTCTTATTCAAAACTCAAATAGCCCAACAAAATTTGGGCTAATAATTTTCTTTAAAATACTAATGAGCCATAAAGAAATTAGTAAAATTAAAAAAGAATTTAGAAATCAGCTGATGTGACAATCCAGCCGACCGTAAGTAAACCACCCCGATTCTATCGATTGGGAAGCTCTAGTAGAGTGTGTCAGGCAGCTGTAACGCACCCCATAACGGTGCACGTGTAGGTATATGCGAAGGGCTTTACGGTATTCATGTTTTATAGGGCGAAAGGGATTTCAACCCGCTCGCTCAGGTCGTGTGCCCTATTTGATATACGCTTCGCGTTTACTATCCGCTTGCTCATTTTTTGTCCGCAACGGGGCGCTGTTTTTTTGGCTTCATAAAGGACGTGGGTTAAATTTTTAAACCCTTTAAAAGGCCTTTGGTAATTTTCAAATTTGCGGTTTCCGGTTAAAAAGAACGGGTCATGGGATGATTTTTGCAGCCTAACTTAGGGTTATAAAATAAATTAAGACTCACTTTATAAAATGTTATGTCTCAATGGATAGTTATACAGGGTGGTCCGTACTGTATTCTGGAAACTTCGGCAGCATATTCTGCAGATAAAAATTAGTAAAAAAGTTCGTATAAATGTATGTCCTAAAATCCTTAGTTTCGGAGATACAATGTACAGTACGTCTGTCCGTTCTGTAGCTACGGGGTATCCGTGAGAGGGGAAACGATATTCTCTCGATGTTTTTCGTAAAAAAATAGACGACGCGTCCCATCAATAAAAATTCAACAAATTTGCAAGTAGCCAATAAAATGAGTGGGCGGAGCGATTTGCGGTGACGCACTCGTCAAATCGACGTATAAAAGATATTGCTGTTTATTTAAATGTTTTTTGTCCACATTTCTTTCATAGACACAGATCCAGCAGATGTACTGTATAGAAGTTTCATTTTTATTTCGATTTTTTTCCAAATAATTTCTGAAGTAACGTCAATATTTAGATGGAAATTGGTGTCTGGTGGTTTTTTGACATGCAAAATTGGATTTTGATGTCAATTACTAAGTTTACACGAGCAACCTAATGCGCATTGGCCGAATGGGAATTTAAATAAAACGCCTGTGTCAACATTTGTAAACCGTTTTAAAAATCCTAATTCGCATTAACTCAGAACGCATTAAATATGTGGATTATCTCACTTAAATTCGAATTAAAGTTTCGTGTAAACACAAATGCGCATTATCTCGCAGCGCTACCAACAAAAAAAATGAACCGACAGCTGACTGAGCGAATATTGAGGTTATTTTTTGTGTTTATTTTTTAAAAAAGTGACCACTCCTTGGTTTCATCCAACTACTCCTGAAGCTCGGTGGAAAGTTTTGAAAAACTGATCCTGGTATTTCCATTACAATCTGACAATGTAGTAAATAAGAATCTAACATTAAACTTCTCATTCTTTTTAGAGTTTACCTTCTTCTTCCTAAGATTCTAGATATCACCTGATTTCTTCTTTCATATAGTAATTGGTTTAACAGAACCATAAAGGAACTAACAATATTTAGATTATCCATTTTTTAACGTTTAAAAGTTTAGAATTATTTGTTAAAAATGCGAAAAATCAATATCAGTTGTTTAAGCAAAAGCAATATTATTATGTTTTGAATTTTCTTAGGTTGGCAATAGGAAACAGCTGTTTAACGTCAACGTAAAAATCCCTTTTTTAACCCGTCGTGTAAACACGACCCAAACCGTATTTTTACTAAATCGCATTATTGACTAATGCGAATTAAGCATTCGTGTAAACTTGGTAAATATGACTCCTATGTAGGGGGCGCCACATACATGTGTTTTAACTCTGTTGAAGAATAATAGCTTTTCGTCCGTAGGTACCTGTATAAAACTACTAGGTGAAGAATATAGATTTCCGTGATTAAAAAATATCTGGTAAAAATCGGTACGAGCAATCGTTCTCAAGATATTTAGAATGAAAATAGTCAATACATGTCATTATTTACAAAAAATAAAAATGTCGAGTAGATAGTTATTTCACTAAAGTGATAAATTTGGAGACTTTTTTATTTTTTTAAATTAATCATAAATTTTTCTTCGAAAAAAATGGTGATAAAACAGTTTCTGTTGAACTTTTGGTACAAAAACATTTCAAATTTATTATTTCAGTGTAATTATTTAGTCAACATGTATAATTTATGTTAATGATGACAGGTATTGATAATTTCGATTCCAAATATCTTGAGAACCATTACTCGTAGCGTTTTTTTCCAAGAGACTTTTTCTATGTTAAAAACGTCGCAAAAGTATATTTTTTACTCACTAGTTTTATACAGGTACGGACGAAAAGTTATTACTCTTCAAACAAGTTAAAAAATATGAACGTGGCGCCTTCTACAAGTCAGAGTCATATTGACATCAAAATTAAATTTCTCATGCCAAAAAAACTCCCAGACACTAATTTTCATCCAAATATTGACTTTACTTCAGAAATTATTTGGAAAAAATCGAAATAAAAATTTATCTTCTACACCCTGTATCTTCTAAACTAAGCATTTTAGAACATATATTTATACGAACTTTTTTACTTATTTTTATCCGCAGAATATGCTGCCGAAGTTTGTGGCATACAGTTCGGACCACCCTGTATATCTGAATGGATGGTAAAAAGTAAGATTTTTGTGTTTATAATAATATCTAAAGACTTCTTAGCATGGGCTAAAATGGTAGTATACAGGGTGTTTCTAAAAACCATGTGCCATCTATAGGTCCGATTTTGATTTTGATTTGTTTCGATACCGGAGGTTAGAGTCTTCATATTTTTTTAGATTTAAGTACTATAATTTTCTTTCAAGTGCTTTTAGCGATTCGAATGAAATTTTGGAGGTAAAAGTTACTATAAACGTGAAATATTTTAATGATACGTATAAAGACATCCCAGACAACTTTTTTAAGTGTTTTACATATTTAAAAAAAACTGGACCACTTTACTCTTGAGCCAATTTTATAGTTTTGAAGCTCCCTCTTATACGAAATCAAGTACTTCAATACTGACTAGTTTATTTACAGGTTAATGGGACGCAGGGACTTGTATCAAGAATGAAAATGTATCAAAAAGAAGGACGCATTTTAAAGAGTACAGCTCAAATTAATGTTCCCTCTTTTTAAATGTCTGAAAAATACGTTGTATCCAAATATAGTATACCTTCAGAAGTATCTTGATGTATTAACTGATACAAACACCAAACAATATAAAACGAATATGAGAAATTTTGTTAAAAACATTCGAAAATAAAAAAACAATTAGAAATAAGATTTAAAGGAGTTTATAATAACAGTGAAACTTTAAAATCGTGCGAATGCTGACCATGGGTGATATCAACACCGAATTCAGATGTCAGCGGCTAGAATATTGCTAACAACAAGTATTTAATTCATAATTTTTTTAACTAATTAAACACCAAAGGCTTGGATTTTTTTCCTATTATCGTCTATATTTTATAATTATTATACTCCACGCATCTTTTAAAGTATTTTTAGATATTATCATTCATGGTCTTTCTACCGAAAAGCAAAGGAAAAGACACCACCTACTTACTGAGCCCTTACTGAGCCTTTATCCAAACTCAGAACTCCAATGTAAGGACATCGACTTGGCAAGTCATCATACGAAATCAAGTACTTCAATATTGACTAGTTTATTTACAGGTTGATGGGACGCAGGGACTTGTATCAAGAATGAAAATGTATCAAAAAGAAGGACGCATTTTAAAGAGTACAGCTCAAATTAATGTTCCCTCTTTTTAAATGTCTGAAAAATACGTTGTATCCAAATATAGTATACCTTCAGAAGAATCTTGATGTATTAACTGATGAAACGAATATGAGAAATTTTGTTAAAAACATTCGAAAATAAAAAAAAAACAATTAGAAATAAGATTTAAAGGAGTTTATACTAACAGTGAAACTTTAAAATCGTGCGAATGTTCCAATGGACCATGAGTGATGTCAACACCGAATGCAGATGTCAGCGGCTAGAATATTGCTAACAACAAGTATTTAATTCATAATTTTTTTTAACTAATTATACACCAAAGGCTTGGATTTTTTTCCTATTATCGTCTATATTTTATAATTATTATATTCCACCTATCTTTTAAAGTATTTTTAGATATTATCATTCATGGTCTTTCTACCGAGAAGCAAAGGAAAAGACACCACCTACTTACGCCCTTACTTACACGAGCCCTTACTGAGCCTTTATCCAAACTCAGAACTCCAATGTAAGGACATCGACTTGGCAAGTCATCAACTCCAAGCGGGAGGGTAATGGTCAGGTCCTTACAATAGCATTTGCCCTCAAATATAGAGAAAGAGGGATATATCCTCTATTATAGATTCGAAACAACACCAGTATCTGGTCTAAGGAGAGACCAAGTTAAAAAATTGGAGAAGATGGAGACAGATCCACCTCACGGGTAGCTCAGCCGGAGAGAAGCTCCTCGACTGTGAGGGGCATGAAAGGCCAAATCCCAACCGTATACCCTCGAAGGAAGAATGTCTGTACTCAGAGGAGGATGGGAACAGGGTATTTCTCATCCCCCTCTCCCCTACAACAGAAAAATCCTCATGTATGGTGAGTTATAGATTGTATGATGAGTTATAACTCAAGGAAGGGGGACACAATCGATCTTTAAGGTTGCAGTGATTAATTCTCCCCCCCCCTCTTCCACATTCTATATTTTAAATTCTAGGTTTTATCCATAAATATTCTATCTTTTATCCATATATATTTAGGTAGTCACTGTTTGATCGAGCTCGAAATAACAATGTAAAAATTAAAATTTTTAAAAAATCTTTTTGCTTGTGTTTAAAAAGAAAAGTAATATCGTTGGATATGTATTTTAATATTTTATAAAGGAAAAGTCCTTGTAGTCCAATATTATACGATGCTAGTTTTTAAGGCCTTTTTGTGCAAAGGATGTTTTTTTGCTAATTGACTCAGTCAAACTGTCCTGATGATGGGAATAAAATTCTCGAAAGCTTGACAAATTTGAAAAAGTAGTTTTATTAGCCTATGTGGTGATTATTGACTGCATCCTTACTTGAATTTTGAGTTTTTTTAGGTAAATATTCATATATTTTTAAACTAAAAAAATAAATTATCTGAATTATAATTACGTTCTAATAGTGTAAATAAAAAAAAATAAACATACTTTTTCTTATTTATACTAATATATAAAATCCTTAAGTGACTGACATACTGATTAATCACGATTCTGCTCAAACCACTATACGTAAGAAGCTCAATTTTGGTATACAGGTTGATTCTAGGGTGTAGCGGTTCGATAAGAAGGGATTTTTCGAAATTCCAGTTCCACGAGGGTGAAACTACCCCTCAAACATTACAGTATTTTTTGTTTAAAAAACGGTCAAGTTTCCGAAAAAACGCTTAAACACGTACATTTTATTTTGTTTTTTTACATATTTTAAGAAATGTATACAGGGTGTTTCGAAAAATCTGGTCATTGATTAATCACGATCCTGCTTAAAGCGCTTGACGTAAAAAGCTGATTTTTGGAAAACAGATTGACTTTAGGGTGTAGGGGTTCTATAAGAAGGGATTTTTCGAAACTCGAATTTTAAGGTAGTGAAACTATCCCTCAAATATTAAAATATTTTTTATTTAAAAACCGGTGAGTTTTTTTGGAAAAACTCTTAGACATGTATATTTTATGTTGTTGTTTTACATATTTTAAGATTTTTTATAAATTTATACAGGGTGTTTCATGTTCATCAAATATGACCATTGAGTAATCACGATTCTGCTTAAACTGCTTGACTTTTAAGGCTGATTTTTGGCAAACGGATTGACTGTGGGGTGTAGAGGTTCGATAAGGAGGGGTTTCTCGAATCTCAAATTCCAAGAGGGTGCAAACGCCCCTCAAATATTATAATATTTGTTATTTAAAAAACGGTTAGTCTTTCGGGAAAACGCCTGGACAAGCATAATTTATTTGGTTTTTTTACATATTTTGAAATTTCTTAAAATATCATACAGGGTATTCCAAAAAGTTGGGTAATTTCTTAACCACGATTTTGCTTAAACTGCTTGACGTAAAAAGCTTATTTTTGGCAAACGGATTTTTCGAAAGTCAAATTCCAACGAGATGAAACTACCCCTCAAATATTACCAAGTTACATAATAATATCGCCATATTGTTTTTTCTCATGCTGACATAAATGTGAGAGAATTTTATCCAGTTTGTATGTTAATGGAAATTCTTGCTTTGCTTTATCATCACCATTACAAATAATTAATTCGACGCGAACGAAGTCCCTTGTACACGCTAGTTCTTTTATAAAACTTGGTAAAACTTCGAATTTTTAAAGTATCATTATACTATTCCAATTCGTAAAAATATCTATTACATCTAAACAGTTGTTAAAAAATAACCAGTCTCTCACTCTACATTATCTAATATTTCATACATTATTACACAATCAAAAATAATTACGCCCCTGAAATGATTAATTATTATCCCTTAAATCATTAACGTCATTTGTTGGTAACATTGGATGTTCCGCAGAGCAAAATTTAAATTGTATTTTGGTACTGTTTGTTTGTAGTAGCGACCAAAACCGCCTGCCGGCACATAATACCTCTATTCTTTATTTAAATTATATGCGCATTAACGGTTTAAATCGACCATAATAGGTTTGATTCGAATGCAAATAATACTGTTGTTTTGCCCATCTGTTTTAATCCCCTTTAACCAAAAGTCCCACTGTCTATAATAAAATAACATTAAATTATGGGGGAGTAAAAATTGTCTTTCCAATCTGTCATACTACCAGTGGGCGGTTCATCAAAAATTGCACATGTTCACAGTCAAATATTTCCAGTGAAAAATATTCCAGTGATAACCCATATTATGCATGTCATTGATGAATTTATCGATACTTCTAACATTAAAATATGTAGCACTATGTAGGTAGTAACTTTCACCCTCAAAATTCCATTCGAAACGCTAAAAGTACTTGGAAGAAAATTATAATAAAGATTATTAAGACTTTAACATCCTGTAGCTACGAAACAAAGCAGAATCGGACCTATGCTATGTCGATATGAAAAATAAATATTATTTTTAGGTGAGAAATCTCCCCACTAGAGATGGCACATGTTTTTTGAAGCATCCTGTACACTTACTTTGAACATTATAAGTTAAAATATTTGCTAATAAATATTATAGCAACTTTAAAATAGAAAAAAAGTAAGAACAATAGGATCAATACTTTATTAAGAAGAGTTTGATTTTGACAGCTCCAGAGAGAAATTAATGGACTTTCGCGCTTCACAAATAATTATTTCTTAATTATTGTTACTTGCGCCCCGAAAGTACCAAAAGTAGCCTGAATTTGAGCGCCGAGATCTGATATTGTCAAGACTGGAATTTCCCGATTCAGAACCCGTTTTGCGCTTTGCGTATTTTAACATCTCTGAAGGTTGTATCCATAGACTTAAAATAAAATATAGACTGAGCATCTCATTCATAAATAGCTGGAGCGGTCAGACAATGTCTTGTTATTGTTGTGTTATTGTTTTAGGTTATAACGAGTGCGAGACGAGCGATATATAGGTTGTCTCTGTTGTAACGGTCGTTCCCTTACGACTCTGACGAGAAAACCAACACTGTCTTTCGTTTCTCAAGTACACCTGAACTCTCCGTATCATAGCCGGGTATTTTTTTTATTTTAATGAATCTATAATTAAATTAAAAATATATCGTATTTAAACTTTTTTATATTTTATTAAGATTTAGGAGAGGTTTTTTTAAATAAAAGTTTAGAAAAAACGTCTTAGTCCAAAAAGGATAAAAATAATAAAATACATGTTATAGAAGAAATTTTATAATCGAAATTACGTAATTTTTTAAATTAATAATAAATTATATTAATTTTAGTCAAACATTTACAACCCCTAATATTAATCAAAACAGGATCTATTCTACAGATATAATAGAATCGGCGACAGAGAGAAAAAAAAAATTATGATTGTTGTAATTTTTTTTTCTGTGTAAATTAGAGAGAACTGCAAGGAAGGTGATAGGAAGTGGATAAAATGAAAACTACATTTATTTAACTCGGTACTGTCTTTATTATACCGGGTGCGTCCCAAAAGTGGTTTATCCCCATAATTTTTTTTATTTTTTCAAATAAAAAAAACAAGATTTAGTATGTTAGTATATGACATAAATTAGGATAGATTGATGCATTCAATTGTTTTTGGTCACTTTCTGTTTCGCCGGAAATGACTATAACTTTTAATTTTTAAATGGCACCAATCTACTTTATTCAATAGAAAATGACACTCTGAATAGAATGACATATCATATGTCAACTTTTGACATTTTCGGATATGGTTTAATTGTAATTGTAACACGCGGTTCATAACGACAATTTGACTCGAAATACCAAGTGTGTGGTGTCAATATATTCATAAAAAATGCTTTTTCCAAATATGCTAATGAGTTACCCTTGTTCCATTTGAAAAAATTGACATATGATTAAAAATACGATTTGTACATCTTTTAACCGGCCTAGACAAGACACGAAACCCATTAGACGATCAAAACTATTTTTCCAAGACTTCTTGATTAAAACCAAGGCTTCTTGATTAAAACTTTAGTTTTTAACAACACTATGGCACCCTGGATTGAAATTTAAAATACGATTTGTTTTTAAGCGACAATGTCAAAAGTTGACATATGTCATTCTCTTCAGAGTGTCATTTTTTATCGAATAAAGTAGCAATATACCGAAGGTGTCTTTAAAAATCAAACGATGTAATCATTTCCGGTGAAACAGGAAGAGACCAAAAACAATTGAATACGTCAATCAGTCCTAATTTAAATCTGTTTTTTTTTATCTGAAAAAATAAAAAAGTTATAGGGGCGAGCCACACTTTTTTTAAAAAATATTGTTTCATAATGTAATATCATTTTTAAAATTCTTGTATGTTATTTTAGATTCTGAAGATAATTTTAGAATAAACCGGAATATATTTTTAATAAAAACATTATTAATTATTAACAGGGTTATAATTATGATTTTGTTACAAAAACCTTTATATAAATGATTATGTAAGAGAAAAAATTCAGATTTTACATTTTACTAAAATATTGTCTAAATAAGCGCCTTTCTACAACAACGCCACTGACTCCCAATGGGTAAATTGAGAGTTGCCTACCGGTCGAAAGTCGTTTCAAGACTCAATTGGATTATTTAAGTCAAATTTCTTGCAAATTTGGCACTGGCGAACCATATTTTATAGTTCTTGAACAGAAAAAGTAAATAAAATAAACCGCAAGTTAAGAAAATGCGTTAATACAGCCGGGGACATAGCGGCAACAGAGCTTTACCGCACACGTGCGACGCGTACTACAAGGTAATAAATGAATGAATAAGCGTCCTCGCCTCTAATCGGTGTTGCCATATTGTAAAGAACTTATCCTTTTTAAATAGTATCCGACTTATAATTTAGTAGTATAAGGACTATTTAATACATCTATGGAATTTTAAAACCTACTTTAGTAAAATGTAGTATTAATATCTCAATATATGTGTATAACAAGAAAAAAATATTGATAATATTAAAGACGTGACAACATAGGCTGGATGAGGAAGGCTCGGTCGACTGTACCCAGAGGTAAACATGTGTACAAAAAAGATTGTTTGACCGCGTTTAGATGTAAATAGTGTAGTCTATATTTTATTTTAAGTCTATGGTTGTGTCTGGCTGATAACTATCTCTCTTTGAGGTTTAGTCATCTGCTGATGTTGTTTAGTTAAACGCGCGTCCAGTGTAAAAGTAAAGTGTTTTGGTGTATTGTGGTGAATTAATGTTTTATTTTGCTGTTGTAACACCAAAGGTTTCAACCCCCAACTCTGGAAATCAGCAATAAGTATGTTAATTTTTAAAAATGAAAATTTGTACTATGTACTTTCCAAAAATAAATAAATCGATGCTATCTGAAGCTGTTACTAAATTATTTTTCGTATTCAAAAAAATTATTTATGAAAGCCAACAAGAAAATATTAAAAAATTTAGTAAAAATTCAATATGGAAAATAGGAACCCAATTTAATGTCGAGTTTTAAAACAAAAACTATTTGATTTTAAACCATTTATCATTTTCTACATATAATAAATACATAGCGGTTTTCAAGAGGACCCGAAATATGTTATATTTTCACAGAGATTACTAACGCCATAAATTTAAAATATTTTGGCACTACGCTGTTATTTTTTCTGTAAAAGGTTAATAACATACTATAAATTTTCAAGCGATTCGTTTTCAAGTTAGACTTAAATTGCCAAAAAAATGAAAAATTGCCTTTTTAAAGTTTAAATGCTGGAAGCGTTTTAAAAATTTGAACCAAAGAATAAAAAATATATGTGTTTAACAACCGCCTTATGTTTTACATATTGTCGCGATCCTGGTAGATAGATAAAAACAACCATTATAAAAAATGTCTATTATAAATGAAAAATAATAATAATAATAATAAACTTTATTAACTTTTAGGTTAGTACATAAAATAACACAGCCGTTTCTTTAATAAAGGCACCTAAGACAATGTTTTGTGTTGTGCCTTGTTTTGAGAGTTACTTTCTTATTAAAAGTTAACTACACGCAGAAAGAATGAGAAAAAAAAACATTATAAATATGTAATAAAAGTATACAAGCTATAATTCTAAAGGTTGATAATAATGGTATGACCTAGACCAATATGGAGAGCATTATCACATAATTGACAACTATATAAGATTTAATGTTCTTTTTGAAAATAGGGCTAGAATATCTCCTGTATAACGAAGGTAAACTGTTATATAATTTTATTCCATTATAAGATATACTTTTTTGGCAGACTGATTTACTAACACGATCTATAGGAGTCATCTGTGCAGCTTGACTTCTGATATTGTGTGAGTGGTGCGCATGATACAGATTGTTCTTCGAATGTATTAGTATTAATATAGATTTAATATATAGACCTCTTACATTCAGGATACAATTTGTTGTATAGATATCTCTTACACTTACTCTACTTTTAATCTTGAATATAACGCGTATGATAAAATTCTGACAAACTTGTAACTTTTTTAGTGCGGTTTCATACGCCGAACCCCAAACAGATATGCCGTAACTAAGAATTGATTCGGCTAAGCTGCTATATACGATAAGAAGTAGTTTTTGAGCTAGTACATTGCGCAATTGATAAAATCTGTATATAAGCTTTCTGATTCTTTTAGCCAGATAATCTATATGGAAAGTCCATTTTAAGTAGTGATCGATGAATACACCCAGATATTTCACAACATTAGTTTGGATTACTCCGTCATTAAGACCTTTAATATACATGGGACCCAATTGTCTACTTTGCCCTGCAACAGTCGGTGAAAAAGCCATATATTTAGTTTTTGAGACATTTAAACTCAGTCTATTAGCATCCAGCCATTCTTTCACGTCTTGCAGTGAGGCTTGAGCTTTGTTCCACGTCCTTTCCCATGAAAAATCTTCACAAAGCAAAATCGTATCATCCGCATAAGAAATAATTTTACATTCATTATAGTTTAATAAATCATTGATAAATATAAGAAATAGGGTAGGTTCCAGTATAGTTCCCTGTGGAATCCCAGTTTGTATAATTTTGGTGTTGCTGAGTATCCCGTTTATGTGTACCTGTTGATATCTTTCTGTCAAATAACTTTTAAATAGTGAACAAATTTTACCTCTAATACCTATATTGTTAAGTTTTTCCAGTAATCTGCTGTGATTCACAGTATCAAATGCTTTTTGTAAATCAAGAAAAATACCAATGGTCTTTTGTTACTATTAATCTAACTAATCTGAAGTGGTTGTTCAGTGCTAATTCCCTTCTGACAATTTGATATAATTTTATGTTCGTTTAAAAAGATGTCAGTCTCTTGTTAATGCTTTTTTCAAAAATTTTAGACAGACCATTTAGTAATGAGATAGGGCGATAATTTGTCATTTCCATTTTATTTCCATCTTTGAATATAGGAATAACAATACTTTCTTTAAATTGCGTTGGTACGAGTGATGTTTCAAATATTAAATTTATGATATATGCTAGAGGTTTTGAAATTACATTTTTGATGGATTTAAGAGTTTTAATTGCTATTTTATCTTTACCAGGTGATGAATCATTTCTTAGAGAGCCAATTATTTCTTCAATTTCCAAATGGTCTGTCGGTTTAAGAAACATTGTATATGAATTAATATATTGAGTGAATTTATCATTTATTTCAGAATGACTTATATTATCGGCAATCTTGCTCCCGATTTCCACAAAATAATTATTAAACGTATTGCAAATATCCGTTTGGTCTTTTAAAATAAGTCCATTTTCTAAGATATGTTCAATGTTTGTTTTGGCTTTGTTGGATATGTTGGATACCTCGTTGATTATTTCCCATTTTTTCTTGTAGTTGTTACCTGTAGAGTACGGTTTGTTTTTATAGTAATTAGCTTTTGTAGTCTTAATTAGATAATTTAAATGGTTTCTATAATAAGTATATTGATGCTTTAGGGCTTGATCATTTCTATCTCTAAGAAATCTTTTCTTCAATTTATCTCTATTTCTTATAGAAGTAAGTATAGCTTTTGTCATCCAAGGTTTTATTTTGTGCTTAGAATTTTTAAGATTAATTTTTGTTGTAGAAATTTTAATCGCGTTTTGTACCTCTCATAAAATTTATTAGTAGCCATCTGTGTATCTGTACAAGAAAAAACATCGTCCCATTCCAGACTCAACAGCATTTCATTTAAAACTTCATAATTTATTTTATTTATTGTTTTTGGTTCTGTAGCCTGGCTTGAATTTTTAATTCCGTTATACTGAATATTATAAATTAAAGGGTAATGATCAGTTAAATTGTTTTCAAATATAATAGTTTTAAAATTTACATTGATTTTATTGTGCTTCAAATTATTATAAACAGAGATATGGTCTATGGTCGTTGCGGAATCAGATTCAACTCTTGTCGGTAGGTTCACTTGGGGAGTGAATCCATTTTTGTTTAACATGCTAGTATATCTTATTGAGTTTAGATTAAGTACATTGTTTGGGTTTACGTCAATATTAAAATCTCCCACAAGAATAGTTATGTGATCTTTAATATAGTTACCAAGATAGTCATCCAAATTTTCTATGAAGTTCATTTTATCTGTAGAATTCGGTCTATATATTCCTACTACGCCCAATGTAAAAAGTGACAGGTCAACCCTACATTCAAGTATTTTTATATCACCAAGAACCAAAATACAAGTATAATAAATATGAGTGAACAATCTGGGAAATGCCAAGACAGAGTATGCTGAAATTCTTATAGAAACATCGCGGAAATGCGAGATCTCGTTGACTAAAGCTCAACCACTTAAATTATCTACTCATTAACTATCAACTAAGCGACCCTCTGCGCCGTCTTCAGCATTCTCTTTTATATTCACAGTCACCGGCATATCGCAGTCATCGGCGGGTGCGTCCTCAACGAGTTTTTTTGAGTATTTTCAACGTCGAAGTTTGCGACGAACTTCACCTTGAATCATCCCGTTACATCGACCTGCTTTTAAATATTTAATTATTAATTTTTATTACAACAATATATCTAGGTCGACACTACGTAAATGATTCATTTGGGTTTACATCAAATTGGCTTACTGAAATATGATTTTTCCCTAAATTGATATAAACCGAAAAAGTTACCTTACATTGGAAACTGCAGGTCGCACAACGCTCCATGGAACGAAATATGCTGGAAATAACCAAGAGAGACCGTAAAAAAATAGAGTGGATAAGACAAAAGACCCAGTTAACTGATTTCATCCACAGAATCAAATCCCTGAAGTTCAAGTGGCAATAGGCAGGACACCTGGCACGAAGGACGGAAAACAGCTGGACCACAAAAATTACAGCATGGTGCCCACAAGGAATTAAAAGACTTGAAAGAAGACAAAACTTGAGTTGGAACCACGATATTACAAAATTAGTAGGGATAACATAGGCTTACATAGCCAACAATAGACAACAATGGGCCCAACTACAAAGGGAGTATCTAAATATGTGAGGGAAGCTACACCATGATTGGAAATGGTTGAATAAGCTGAAAATGAAGATGATCATAATGATGATGACAGATTCGATACAACATCAGTATCAGGTCTTCTAGGAAAACCGGTTTGTGAGTGGTTTTTTTTAGTAACCAATTTTGGCCTAATTCTCCCGATGGTCAGAGGCACAAAAAACACAAGGAAGCTTGGAAAAATAGATTTGATCGTCTAATGTTTTTTTGTGTCTTATCCTGGTGGGTTAAAATATGCCCAAATATTATCTCAATTTTTTCAAATGGAACAAGGGTGGCTCATTAGCATATTTGGAAAAAGCATTTTTTTGCGAATAATTTGGTACCACACACTTGGTGCTTCGAGTTAAATTCTCGTTCTCAACTGCATGTTACAATTTCAAATAAACCATATGCAAATATGTCAAAAGTTGACATATGATATGTCATTCTATCCGTCTGTCAAGTGTCGTTTCCTATCGAATAAAGTAAAAATATACTGAAGGTGTTATTTAATTTAAAATCAAAAGTTGTAGTCAATTCTGGTGAAGAAGGAAGTGACCGAAAACAATTGAATACGTCAATCAATCCTAATTTATGTCATATACTAACATACCAAATCTCGTTTTTTATATCTGAAAACATAAAAAAGTTATAGGGATGAGCCAGTTTTCAGATGCACTCGGTATATAGCAATGTCGCGTAAGTCAGTAAAATATTACTGATTTTTTTTAATTGAAAATGAGTAAATTGTGATTAAAAAAGTGAATAATCCACATTTTTTCATTGAATTATTATTTTTTAGATGTACTCATATTACGAATTAACTACTGAACATGACGATGACATGAATGTAGGGGAAGTGGATATTATAGAAAGGCGAGGGCTCGAAATAAATTCTGATTCAGAAAAATAAATTTCAGATTCTGAAGCACTGAATACAGTATTATTACAACTACAACACTACAACCGGCAGCACTACAGAAATATAATGATGCTGGTCAAGAAACAGACCAACTCGTTACTCTTGTGTACAGTGTCACAATTTCGTATGTTTTGATGTTGAATAATATTTTATTAGTTTGTGTTTTGCGTGTTTTATGTTATTTTATGTTATATGGGTCTTTTTATTTTATGTTTATGATTGTTATCTGTAACGGAGCAAGTCATTAAATAGTTTTTATTTTGATTATCATACTATTTTATGTCTTTAAACCACTAGCAACGCTTAAGATTTCTCGAATTTAGCATGCGGACTCAGAGTCCGCGCGCGACCTTTCGTGTTGAATATAATGCGCGAGCGCCGAAAGGTTAAGTTTATTATTTTTTTTAACATTATTAGAAAAAAAGTTAAATGCTGCATTTTTATTTATAGAAACTAGTGTTTTACTATGGATATTTATTCGAATAAAAATAATCTACAGCAGAAAAGCTTTATAGGATTTAACAGATTAAAAAACTTAAAGCTCTTTTTTATTCAATATTCGGTCCAAAAAAAATCGAATTGGAACAGTCAATTTCCACTGGAAATAAAACTAATGACATATTCTCTACGTCGTTCCGGCCTATGTCCTACACAAAACCATGAAAAAAAGGCCCAAATTTTTCAAGTTAAACCCTCCATCGAAAAACAATAAAAAAATACTATTATCGTAAATCACCGAAGTATATTATCGATCCCTTTTCGGTTTGCTATTGAGAATCAGTGGACCAGAAACAGTGGAAATAAGTAGAAATAAACGAATCTAATGGTTCATCAAATGGCAAACAAATAGAAAATATTAGCCTATGATGTCCCAATTTTCCATCGTTTTATCGCTAAACAGAAACATCGAAATGATCGAAAAATAACTTAATATTAATTGCTTTTTTATGTATGAACTAATGAATACTCGCGGTTACTCTACATTTTCTTTGAGTGGTATATCTCTAAATAAATATACAACAGTGATGCCTGAATAGATGGTTTCCCTAGACCACACACAAAGAACAACTAACTTCTACATGTTAATGGATACGTTATAAAAAATATCCAGCATTTTCTTCAAGTATCAATTTTCAAAATCAATGGGATGGTTCAATGAGATGAAACATATTTTTACTTCACATGACAGGAGTACCTCGTTTTCGCCCTGTATATTATAGCATTTTTGGCTTCCTTTCAGATCACTTTACATAATTCTAATATATGAGTAAATATATTTCGATAGTTCCAGAAATATTAATAAATAAATAAAAATTTGGGGCCGGGAGGCACGTATAACCGCCCATATATGTTAATAAAAAGTTGGTAGGCCGTTCTTTTAGTTTCAAAGGAATTTTTCCAATTTTGGTCCGCGGTTTTTTCCCCTATCCGCCACCTGGGGTCGCGTCCGATGAGAGTTTGGAGTTCTCCACACGAATTTTCTCAAAAACGGACTACGGAAACACGGAATATCTCAAAAACTGCGACTTTGACTGATTTTGATGTTATTACAAATTTTGTTGCAAATATTATTCCTAATCTTAAATCGAATTGAACCGCGTTTCGGTAGCTACTGTAATTTTGGAGTTACGATTTTTTTAAAATTTTAACCCCCTCCCATACCCCCTTACTAACCCCCCACCCCCATTATAAACTAATGGCCAGATACTCGAGTGCCACAGTATTTTTGTGCCAAATTTGGTTAAAATCGGTTTAGCGGTTTTTGAGTTATCGTATTACAGACGGACAGACCGACACAGACAGACGGACGGACAGACAGACAGACGGACAAACTGTCTGTCTGTCTGTCTGTCTGTCTGTCAACTCGTTACTCTTGTGTACAGTGTCTGTCTGTCCGTCTGTAACACGTTAACTCAAAACCGCTGAACCGATTTTAACCAAATTTGGCACAAAAATACTGTGGCACCCGAGAATCTGGCCATTAGTTTTTGGTGGGGGCGGGGGGTTGGTCACGGCGCCAATTTTTTTTCTTCGTTTTTTGAACGTCATCAGTGTATTCAATTTCAAAAAAAAATAAAGAAAAAATTAATTATATTTTGGAAAGTTTTGCCTAGAATTTTGAATACCCTGTGTAATTTAAGATTACGATATTTATAGCAAAGTAAGTACAGACTATCAAAACTAAATACCTAATATAGTTTTGATTTCATGACAGTTCTTGTATTTTTAATATTTTTTAAGAAAGGCTGAAAATACATATTTTTATTTATTTATTAATATCTCTGAATCTATCGAAATATATTTATTTATATCTTAGGATTATGTAAAGTGATCTGAACGGAAGACAAAAATGCAATAATATACAGGGTGTTCCATTTAAAAAAAGCATCCGATCCACTCACACTTTTGAGCCACCCTGTAGAAGTAATAAAAATATATTCTTGAAATACATCCTAGTAGGTACATACTTTAGGTTTGCACTTAAACAAAATTCGCATGTTTTTTTTATTCAAGGAGCTACATACCCGACGCACTATTGCCGGACCATGTATAGTTTCCCAAGGTTATTATATTAAACAGGTCGCCTCGTAACTTCGGACCAATCACAGTAGTTGGCGCGATTACGTCAGCTAATGGGACATTTAAAATAACTATTAACAAAATGTTTTATAATAACAAGTTGAATTGTTTTTCTATAAAGTGTTTATTTATTTTTCTTTAATTTTGCTGATAATTTAATTATAATAATTAAATTTTTAAGCAATATTTGTAAAAAATAGTTTTAGCTTTTTTCCATGTTAAAATATCGCAAGCTAGTCGAAATAATTTATGATACATATACATCACTCAGCAAAAACAATACTGAACATTCTGAACAATATAGGCTGTTACAGGTAGAAATGATCTCCATTTCTAAGGAAAATTTGATAAATACTTATAAAAAAACTATCTAGTTCATCAATTATTATACGTTAAGTACACTAAAACTAAAAAATATATAGTATGTCCACTAAAACTGTCTTATAATCCACTCAGATGCACTTAATACACGAAAAACCTTCGGAAAACAATGTAAATTTTTTGGTAAACAAGCTGAAAACTGCTGAGTACCAGATGACGACGCGCAATATGGCGGCTAATGTCAAGTTACGAGGCATATAGAGGTGGGAATTCTAGTTAATACACGAAAAACCTTCGGAAAACAATGTAAATTTTTTGGTAAACAAGCTGAAAACTGCTGAGTACCAGATGACGACGCGCAATATGGCGGCTAATGTCAAGTTACGAGGCATATAGAGGTGGGAATTCTAGTTCCTTGGGAGGAAAAAAAAGTGAAAAAAAAATATTTAAAAAACAAACTAAAATTCAAAAACAGTATCCACGATAATTTTCTGTGGTAATTACGGCGCGCCGGCTGCGGCAATAGACAAGGCCTAATCCATCGTCGTCGCCTTGTATTATATCTCGGATCTGCCGACTGAATAGATTCCCGTGAACTAGTCTTTTAATAGTTCCTCTATGTCCGGATCCGATAACATACGGCTCGCATTCCCCACGCCTGCCTAGCATCAATCGCGCTGGCTGATCCATACGTAAACTAGTCTTTTGTTTAGTTCCTCTAGTTCCTTTAGGTCCGGATCCGATAACATACGACATAAGGCTAGCACTCCCCACTCCTGCCTAGCATCGATCGCGCTGGCCCGATCCGTTCGTACATAAACTAGTATTTTATTTAGTTTAGTTCCTCTAGGTCCGGGTCCGATAACGTACGTCTGGCATTCCCCGCTCCTGCCTACCATCGGGCTACGCGCGCTAGCCGATCCGTCGCCGTCGCATATTATTCTATATCGGACACAGTCTCGATCCCGGAATAGGTCCTGAGGAACTAGTCCTTTGAGAAACCAGGAACTAGCTCCTTTCATTCCGGGGTCGGAATAGTTGATTGGAACTAGTTCGTTCACGAACTACACACCTCTACGAGGCAACCTGTTTAATTTAATAACCTTCATAGTTTCCGACCCCGGACAATATTCAAAATTTTTATGAGATGAAAAAAAATTCCTGAAAACTTCTTGTGTTAATTACTAGTGACAACTGTGTAGTATTAGTTAATAGCTAGGGTTAATATAATAGGAGAATAAAATGGTAAACTCATTTTCAGACGCGCTTTTGTTACCATGGAACTAACGTGTCTATTACAATTCTGCTAGGTCCAATAATTTCGGTCCTGACACATCACAGAGATGCAATTTATGTCATACCAAAAGGTAATGAAGAGGCACGTAAGAGGAAAATGCCGGTCGACGGGAAATCGATCGAGTCAAATTTGAGGGAAAACAGAGCGAGTTTAGCGTAATGGAAGTTTGGTTGTCTGCGGCGTGGGTGCTTTTGTTCTCTGTTTCTTTTGTGCTATGTCAATATATGAAGTTAAACGGAATTTTTATGGACGACCTTTTTGGATTAAGGTTCAGGTCTAGTCGAGTCAAATTTCTGATATAGAGCTAGTATAGTGTGCTTTATATTAAAAACAAAAAATGTTTAGAATGCCTTTTTTTATATAGTTAAACGATACATCATTTTTTTATTTGAAATTAACTTTTAGCTATATCAAAAGCTTTTACGATTTTTGTTTTTTATAGCTGCTTTGTACCATTTGAACTAAATTTTTAATATGTGTCATAAATAAAAATTTTCCATTTTATATTTCAGAAAATCTTTGATAAAACTGTTTAAAGACACTCTGTAAAGCGCATAAAACTGTCAATGCTGTCTCTCTCTTCAGTCCTTCACCGTGAGAGTATGGTGACATCATGTATTGATTCCCCTCACTTCCTTGGACCAAGTTGTTCGACACTGCGCCATAATACAGGGTGGCCCATCGAAAACGTTCCGCAAGGCATAACGGCCAGGGTAATTTTTTTTTCAGAAAATTCAAAAACACGTCAATTTTGTTTGTGAGGGGGACAACTATTGCCCCAAAAATAATTGCAAAATCTTCAACCCTCTAAGCGGGGGTGTCATCCCCCAATTTTTTTCAAATAGAAAGGGGGGTCAAGTGATACCGCAATGAAAAGGGCTTTCTATTTTCTATACTTTCCGGCTTCGTTTTTGAAAATCAACGCACAAGTCACAGAACAGCTATCTAGCAACTACCGCACCTGATTGTTCAACTTTGTGGCAAGTGAAAAAATGCGTAAACATCTAGAAATAATAAGAAAAAAACTCAAATTGGTCGAAGGAATTTATCCTTATCATTTACTCTGATAAATGTTTAAATAAACTTTTCAAATTTCAATCCTTCATATTTTCTCAATGCCTCGACCGATTTACAAATCGAGGCGGGGAAATATAGAGAATAGAAAGCTCTTTTCACTGCGGCACCACTTGACCCCCCTTACCATTTGAAAAAAGTTGGGGGATGACACCCCCGCTTAGAGGGTTGAAGATTTGGTTTGGGGCAAAAGTTGTCCCCCTCACAAACAAAATTGACGTGTTTTTGGATTTTGTGAAAAAAATAATACCCTGGCCGTTATGCCTTGCGGAACGTTTTCGAAGGGCCACCCTGTAAGGCAGGCTGTGGCTCACTAGGGTTTTTACTTGGTCTACTCACCTCTAAGGTGGCATTCCACGTGATCGCCTTCCCTCTACCTTCCCCTCCACCATCAGTCTCTCCATTGAGGTGCCACTCCTGACAATATGGCCAAAATGTCACAGAATTGACTGATTTAATTTTGTGACTAATCGTGTCTGAATTTTTAGATCCTCAATAATGAAAGTGTTTGTTCGATGAGCCGTCCATAGTATTCGCAGCAGACGTCGATAGACCCACATCTCTAAGGCATTTATTCTTTGTATATCACTTTCCTTCAGTGTGGGGAAAATGAAGGAGTTCGCAATGCGCAGTTTAGTTTTTCGTGTGATTGGTTTGGCCATTGCCACTCTGCGCCTGATTTCAGCCTCGCATCCTCCACAGTTTGCTATCATGGAACCTAAAAAAATGAATTGGCTCACAATCTCGTATCCAGTTACACCACTCATCGGGACATTTGCCGGTATCCCAAATTTGTTTGAACATGCAGCAAATGTATCAATTCTATTTCCTGCTTCTCCCATTACCTTAAGTACCTCAGCGGTAAAACCGCCAACTTCCGGGGCCTTGTTGTTCTTAAGTCTGCTGTCTAGGTACTAGTCTGCTTCAATGCTGTGTAGGTATTATAATTTATCAGTATATTGGTGATCTTTTGTGATATAACATAATAGTTATGTCAAAAACCCCTAAAACTTGTTTTAGCAATATTATTATTAGCACAAACAAAAACAGAGGATCGGCTGAACACCCAACTTATTTTAGGAAGGCGGTTATAAAAATTTGGTCCAATTAAACTACACACGTGGCAATCTATAGTATGGAATGGAGTATGGCAATCTTTAGTAAGAAAAAAATCGAGCAGGAAATTTTGTTACAAAATTGTAGCACGGTAAATTTATTATCAATTGATATAAATGTATCTGCTGTTACTTAGTTTAATAAAAAAATCAAGTTTTGTTGTAGTAATGAGCCTTATATAATTGTAGCTAGAGCTATCTATAAGTGTGTAAGTAAAGAACTTATTGGGCATCTTAAGGCTCTCTTCGATGTCATATGGGAAAGCGGAGAGGTACCTCAGGACTTTTGCAACGCGAATATAGTGAATATATTTAAGAACAAAGGAAGTGCATCAGACTGCGGAAACTACCGAGGAATTTCACTACTAGCTATTGGAGGAAAAATTCTTGCAAAAATTATGTCAAACCGCCTGCACCCACATATACAAAAAATCCTCCCAGAATCGCAAACGGGTTTTCGCACCAACCGCGGTACCGTCGATTCCATATTCTCCATCCGGCAACTACAGGAAAAAGTAAAAGAGCAGAAGTCTAAACTTTACGTTGCATTCATCGATCTAACAAAAGCCTTCGACTCTGTGAACAGAGATGCACTTTGGGCAATTATGAAAAAGTTCGGAGTACCCATCAAATTTCTTACAGTGCCTCCATAACAACAACAAATCAAGAGTGTCATATCATGGATCATGTCAGCGCTCTCCATTATAATAGACAGCAAACTGCGCAGAGAGAGGTTGCGCGGAGAGAGGTTTGGGCATTAGATACAGATACGCCGGCGCGGCGGTCTGTTCAACATAAAAAGACTCAGGGCAAAAACACGTACAAAATTTACCACAGAACTTGCTGATGACTGTACTCTAGTTGCAAATACGTTACAGCAACAGCAAGAAATGTTGAACACATATACGAATAATGTTGAACATATATATACGAGGCCTTGGGACTTAAGCTGGACATCGATAAAACTAAAATCATGTGCACTCCCCCGGAAGATCACACCAATGCTATAAAAATCGGAGATGAGCTGTTGGAATATGTAGCGGAATTCAATTACATCGGCAGTTTGATTTCGGAAAAGGCCAATCTGAAATTCAGCACAGGATTAGCAGCGCCTCAAGAGCATTCTGGAAATTTAAAGACAGGGTTTTCTACAATCATGACTTGAGCACAAAAACGAAACTTGCAGTGTACCGAGCAATAATAATTTCCACCATGTTATATGGAAGCGAAACCTGGGTGCCGTACCGCCGACACATGAATGCATTAAACAAGTTGCATCAGAGACATCTTAGACAACTCTTAAGAATAAAATGGAAAATTAAGAATATCATGTTTCAAACGTATCGGTCCTTGAAAAAGCTAACTGCGAGAGTATTGAAGTCATGATTACAAAGTCCCGCTTAAGATGGGCTGGTCACGTATGCAAAATGCAAGAAAACCGCATACCAAAATCTCTGCTTTACGGTGAGCTTGTAGACGGTAAGAGGAGGCCGGGTGGACAACTCAAAATGTTCAAGGATATTTTCCACGAAAACTTAAAGGGAATTAACAAGCAGAATGTGTGGGAAGAGGCAGCTCACAATAGAACGGAATGGAGAAGAATTGTAAAGTCAGTTAACAGCGACAACCAAAAAGTAAAGAGGCAACAAAGCAATGAGATTTTTGAATGTCTGGAGTGCGGTTGACAGATAACATCACGTATCGGGCTTTTCAGTCACAGAAAAGCTCATGAAAGAAAACGTCTTGCGTGACCATCTTCTGATGCGTGTCAAATACTCGTCAGCGAGTAATGGCAGTATGTATGTATGTAATTGTAACCCAGCTCATTGTAAGTAGAACTACAAGAAGTTGTAGTAAAATTTGCTTATGGTTGGCGTAGTAATTGAAACCGTTGTCGGGCAGGTTGTGACAATTTTATAAAGTCATTATTAGGGGAGAGAGAAAATATGGCGGACGTGTATATGTGTGGAATTTGTGATCGTTCTGTAAAGGCAAATCAAACATCAATTGAGTGCGCTACATGTTGTGCTTGGGTTAGGTTGGTTTGGTCCGGTCTCGGAAAAGTGGAGTATGACAAAATTGTTGCCGAATTTCGGAATCTCGAATCTCATAATTTCGAATCTCATGAATGCGTATTATATCAGGAATAATAAAATCAACTCCCACCCAATGGCTTCCTATTCTAAGTAATATTCCTCCACCACATATACGCAGGCAGTATGCACTTTTTAGAGAATACACTAAAATTACTAACATGCCGCAACTGCCGATACATTTGGATGTCCATGACCTGGATAGGAATAGACTTCGTTCAAGACGTCCAACATTAACAACCGCAAGCAGCTTACACCGGGACGGTTTTAAATTAACGGAGTCATAGATTAGGGAATGGGAATCAGAATTACCAGACCACGCCGGGAATATGCCGGCTATAACTCAGAACCCACCAGGCTTTGACATGCCACGTAAAACATGGTCTGCGTTAAACCGGATAAGGACAAATCATGGGAGGTGTGCCGATTCTATGTTTACATGGGGAAAGTCAGCTTCCCCAGAATGCGACTGCAACACCGGTAGACAAACTATCCGGCACATAGTAGAAGCATGCCCGTTAAGATCCTATTCCGGTCCCTTTGATGATTTCCTGGAAGCTACAGATAGTGCAGTCGAATACATCCGTAATTTAGATGTTTGTTTGTAATACTTGTTATATGTATATTCGTTTGTACATTTTAGACTCTTGTCAGACTATTATTATTGTTTGCACACATACTTGTTTCCTGCTCTTTACTTCTACAGTGATTGTAATTCCATGTTTTGTTGTGATGTTTAGCCATACGATAGATAGATTTCGAATCTCATAAGTGAAACTGTAAACAGTGTTGGGGGGAGGACTAATGTTAAGACACTCATTATTTGGAGTCGTCCGCGACGCATCGATTTCTAAATGCGAAAATTTTCTCTGCAATATGTGGTATTGGTTAAGAGCGTATTGTAGTAATTATTACTACAAAAGTATTTAGAACTGCCGATAAGCAATTTAAATTTTACTACATTAATTTTGGTAAAGATCGAAACAATGGAACAGAGATACGACATGGAGATTACGTTTTGCTACAATCTTTGTGGAATTATTACTTGATATGCAGACCCTAAATACTTCCATATTAAAACCTTCTACAAAACTACGAACTGCTTCTGCAACTTTTTAACTACAAAATTAGTAAATATTGCTGCTATTATTTGTATTTGACCCATATACAATTTGCAACAAAGAATTTTACAATTGTAGCATTATTCATAACATTTTTTTCCCTCAGAGATCCTGTAGATTGCCGTGTGATTAATCGGCTTTGACAGACTGGAAAATAAATTTATTTACAAACAATTTTAGTAAACATCAGTATAAATAAACAAAATTTTGCCCTACAAACTCGTTTTGTTGCGCAGAATTGTGAAAGCATAGCATAAAAGATTAATAATCCAAAAAATAAAATATGGAGTATGTTTTTTCTCGGATATTTGTTTAGGACTACTTTCAAACAAATGGAAACTCGAACCATCAAAACTGTTATAAACTTGTTATTAAAACTTTTTTAAAATACAAACAAACTTTTCGATGTTATTGAATTGGTCTAGCCTACTATATAAATTCATCTCGTTCGGATACAGAATAAAAAAAACTTTTTTGCAATCCGTTTCCTGGTGTGTTTGTTAATATAAAAATGAAGTTTCGATAGCGACGCACACAGGGTTAGAATTGAAATGTAAGTGGTAAAAAGTAACCATTATAAATGCTATTTTTTATATTATCTTATTTAGAACATATCAACATGATAAAAAATAATAATCAATTAGAGTTACACCTTTGGCAAATAAATCAACTAGTACTTTAGACTAAATCTGATGGTTAATTTCTATAGTAAAATCGTTTTATCATTCTGCTAATCTCACATAGAAGGGTGGAAAACAAAAGTTTAGTTTACGTCAGTTGACAACCTGCCATTTCAGTTTTCATTTTGCTAGACAGGTTAAAAAATATTGTTAAAACCAATGAATGTTGCCCTGGAAAGTGATTGCTTGAAGTAAGCACTGCTTTTTATTAATATTTTAAGTTTGCTAAAAGAAAAATATTAAAAGACCAAAAAGTGCCAACAATAGACATGTTCACTAATTTCTAATTTCAATGAATTTCGATAGCTACATATAAGTAAAAAACATGGCACTCAAAATTTTTCTTAAAAACTATAGTTTTCTCACATAAACGGAAAACAAAATTAAGAAATGCAGCAAGGCTAGAAAACGTACCCGGCTCGAGGCTACCTGTTTTTGACATCACTACTTTGATCTATCGATGACGTCCATACGATCGTGCACTTGCTGCATTGTTTTTGCAGACGTTCGCGAAGGTGTATTATTTAGTTTCATTGTTTTGATGTTTTGAAGAAGTAAAATGAGTTCAAATAAGTGGTGTTTTGTCCCAGGGTGTATTAATACTTCAAAAAATAATCCACAGAAAATATTCATCTCAGTACCTCGGAATGTTTTAGAAGAAGAAAGAAGAAATGGTTTTGGAGAAATGGAAATTTTTCGCTTAATATAGGTCCTCTAGGGTGTCCAATTTAAAATGAGGTACACGGGGATCTTGGAAACCGTTGAAGATACAAAGTCCTTTATATGGAAGCAAAGGTGCGTATTTGTGTGCCCAAAAAATAATCTATGTCTATTTTATTTTAAATCCATACCGTTACGTAGATATAAGGTGAAAAAGAAAAAATGAACATTTTCGAAAAACCACCATATTTTCTTTATTATTGGAGCTAAGGTAAGCAAAATTTCAACATATGGGCAAGGCAACATGGCAATTTTAAAAATGATACCAAAAAAAACCTAGGCCTTCTATGTTGCGCACGGCCGAGGTCAGATTTTATTTCTCTTATGAGCGCCATATTTAAATTTGGCATTTTAAAAATCCTTATTAAAAATGTTTTCAACCATGTATTTCAATATGGTGCCCATAGGAAAAGCAAAAGTGCACTTCGGCCATGCGCAACATAGTAGGTAGGCCTAGACTTTTTTGGACATAATTTTTTTAAATTTCCATATTGCCTTACCCCTATGTTTAAATTTTGATGACCTTAGCTCCAATAATAAAGAACATATGGTGGTGTTTAGAAAATGCACATTTTTCTTTTTCTCCCTGTATATACGCAACGGTATATGAATATTAAATAAAGTACACCTAGATCATTTTTGGACACACAAAAAAGCAACTTTTCTTCTATTTAACCGATCTTGTAACTTTAACGGTCTTCAAGATCCCCATTATTCCCCATGTACCTCATTTTAAACTGGACACCCTATATACTTGTGCGAATTTTCAGATCAATACAATTAAAATTTAAGATTTGGCTCCTTCTCCTTAATACGGCCCTGTATCAGATCAACTTCTTCTTCTTCAGATGCCTATCCATTCACTGGATGTTAGCGACCACATGTTGAAACCTGTCTCTATCTCTTGCGGTGTTTATGAGCTCTCCTATAGTCTTCAGACCGGTCCACTGTCTGATGTTTCTCGCCCATGACAGCTGTTTTCTACCTATTCCCCTCCTGCCTTCTATTTTTCCTTCAAGTATGAGCTGCAGAATGTTTTATTTTTCATTTCGAACTATGTGTCCTAAGTAGGAGTAGTAGGAGTAGTATCAGATTGTTTTAGCTTCTATATACGCATGCAAATTTTCAGTTTAATATGATAATTAAAATTTGGCCCCCTCCTCCTAAATACGGGCCTCTGACAGCTCAAAAACTCAATAATTTTGTATTGTTAAAAACCAAGTGTTGTTTGTTATCGCTTTCAACATACGCGCCACTGGTTTGAGGTTGACTGAACTTTTTGCATTGTATTAAAAAATCGGACACCATAACAACATCAATTGGCAAATTATGGGAATCTGCCTTGTAAAACTCGTCCTCCATCTCACTAAGTAGCTTTGTTTTTAACCTAATAATAAACTCCAAATATTAATCACAATAAACCAAATTTAATATACAAACTACATCCGAGCACAACGCGATATGTCGTATTCTAGCTTGTTCTGTTAGAAATTCCACAGCGTGCAGACATAACCTAACCGATCGAAGCAGTGACGTCAGGCCGCGTTTAGCGCCATTCAAACGATTACGATAATTTCGCACGGATTTTTGAGGCATAAGCCTTTTACGGAATGTTATGAAACTTTGCATACTGAGTTTTAATGTCATAATGAATGATTTTATGAGAAGTTACATTTTAATTTTTTTTGTGAACATTTCTGTTGAACTAGATTCAGCGCGTAGTCTAATTATCCCAAAAAAAATTAGCAAGAGGAAGACAGAAAAATGCATGCTTCGTTTAGAAATATGCAATAATTACTTTTTTTTCAAAATATGCAATAATTGTTTTGAGTAGTGTATTTGCAGGTGAGCCGGGTGGTCCGAATTGTATTCGTGAAACATTGGAAGCGAAAAAAAAATCTACATATAAAAATAGGTAAACAAGTTCGAATAAATGCATGTCCTAAAATGCTTAGTTTGGAAATACAGGGTGTAGAAGTTTAATTTTTATTACGATTTTTTCCAAATAATTTCTGAAGTAACGTCAATATTTGGATGAAAATTGGTGTCTGGGAATTTTTTAACATGAGAAATTTGATTTCGATGTCAATATAACTCCGACTTGTAGGGGGCGCCATCTACATGTTTTTAACTGTTTGCAAGAGTAATAACTTCTCACTCATACCTGTATAAAAAAAAATATTGAGTAAAAAAGACATATTTCCGTATTTTTTTTACGTGAAAAAGTCTCTTGATAAAAATCGCTACAAGCCACGGTTTTCAAGATATTTAGAATAGAAATAGTCAATACATGTCATTATTGACAAAAAATAAACAAGTTGAGTAGTTGAGTAAAATGATAAATTTGGGAAGTTTTTATTTTTTTTAAATTAATCATAATTTGTTTCCGAAAAATCACGATAAAACTAACTTATTACACTAAATTATTTTAGTGTAATAACTCTCTAGTCAACATTATTTAATTTATGTCAATATACATGTATTGATTATTTCGAATCCAAATATCTCGAGAACCATTTCTCGTACCGATTTTTGCCAAGAAATCTTTTTTACGTAAAAAAGCCAAATTTTTTTATTTATTGACTCAGTAGTTCAATACAGGTAGGTACGAACAAAAATTTACTATTCTTCAAGCAAGTAAAAAAATATGTACAGGTGACGCCCTTTGCAAGTAGGAGTCCTATTGACATTAAAATCAAATTTCCCATGTCAAAAAACCACAACACATTTGACACCAAATTTCATCCAAATATCGACTTAGTTCAGAGATTATTTGGAAAAATTTGGAATAAAAATGAAACTTTTACACCCTATATCTCCGAAACCAAGCATTTAGGACAAACAAACATACATTTTTTATACAAACTTGTTTACTTATTTTTATCGGTAGAATATGCTGCCGAAGTTTCTCGACTACAATTCGGACCACCCTGTATAATCTGGCAATGTAATGCAGAATTTTTAAAACAAAGCATGCCATGATCGAAAAATACAAATACCAAATATGTCTTTTTTGTGTTTTTGTTTATTTTGAAAACAACCAACGAATGAAAACTCGTCCCATCAAAACTTGTTATTAAAACTTTTTTAAAGTGCAAACAAAATTTCCAGTGCTATCCAATTGGCCTAACGTTTACTCGTTTCGTTCGGGCTATAGAACGAGAAAAAAAGTTTTTTGCAATCGGTTTATTCGCGCTTTCACTAATTTAAAAATAAAGTTTCGATGAACGCGACGTCAAAGTGCATAATAAGCTTAAGCTAAAGCTGGAGCTTTTTTCTCGAAAAAGATGCTATTAGGACCGAGCAGAGTTAAATGTATTTAAAAAGTTCGGTTTTGAATTTAAATGTTTTTTTCCGTTTCGTATTTGAAAGTTATTTTCTAATGGAATTAGTGGTCTTTTATTTTTAGTAATTATTGTATTTATGGATAGGCTTTTCAGAGATGCTTAGTGCGATACATGCAGGTATATCCATTGGAGGTATTATAATAATAATAATAGCTCCCGTATATAGCGTTTAACGCCTTGGGAGTAGCAATGTACAGCTTGCCATACTAGAGCCGTTCGTTATACAAGGAAGGTAATGTGGCCAGCACTACGCTTTAACCGCCTATTATTACCTCAGGATTGTGAATCGCGAGTGCTCATTTAAGGCTGAGTCGACCTAGGTACCCAAACTATTTTTATTTTAATAAAAATAGTCGGCTGATGAAATGCCGTGTGTGGGATTCGAACCCACTACCTTGAGATTGGTAGACGAGAGCCTGTACCTCTACGCCACCGGGCACCTTATTAGGAGGTATTAACTACTTTAAATATAGGAGTTGTAACATTTTACCTGAAGCCCCAGAGGCCGCCAGTGAAATAAAAATAAATTAACAACGATCAGAAAACTAAGAAAGGTTAATAGCTTTTTTTATGGAAAACACTCTGCTAAAAGCAAAATAATATCAAGAAATGTGAACCCTTTAGACTTATTAGCCTGATGAGTCATGCACTTAAAGCGTTCCTCAGAACAATTCACCGGAAGATCTATAATAAATGTGAAAAAATAAACGGGAAGATGAAGAAATTAACCTAGCTTGGATTTATTAAGGGACTACGAACTAGAGGTGCCTTGTTTTCGCTAAAGCTTTTGGTGCAGAAATGTTATGACCAATGACAAGATGTCTTTATTTGTTTTATTGATTAGCAAGGAGCATTCGATAATGTCAAGCATGATTACTTCAGACATGACTACGGGAAATCGGGGTAGATGAGAAGGACATCCAAATCATAAAAGAACTATATTGGAAATTGGAACCATTACTTTTTTTACTACCATTACTCGCTGACGAGTATTTGACACGCATCAGAAGATGGTTACGCAAGGCGTTTTCTTTCGTGAGCTTTTCTGTGACTGAAAAGCCCCGATACGTGATGTTATCTCTCTTCGGCACTACGGACATTAAAAAATCTCATTACTTTGTTGCCTCTTTACTTTTTTTACTTTTTGGTTGTCATTTTTAACTGAGTTTACAATTTTCCTTCATTGCGTTCTATTGTGCGCTGCTTCCTCCCACTGATGCTGCCCCCTTTAAGTTTTCATGGAAAATATCTTTGTATCTTTTGAGTTGTCCACCCGGTTTCCTCTTACCCTCTACAAGCTCACCGTAAAAAAGAGATTTAGGTAGGCAGTTTTCTTGCATCCTGCATACGTGGCCAGCCCATCTCAAGCGGGATTTAGAAATCATGACTTCAGCGGTCTCGCAACTTGCTTTTTCAAGGACTGATACGTTCGAGACATGGTGGTACCATTTGATTCTTAACAGTTGTCTAAGGTTTCCCTGGTGCAACTTGTTTAATGCGCTCGTGTGTCGGCGGTACGGCACACAGTGTAACGAAATCGGAAAATGCGGGACATTAGCCCAAAAAACAAAAAAAATAATTCATCAAGTTTTTTATATAGATGGATAAAGGACATCCCAGAGCTCCACCATGTGAGATATTTCTTGAGTTGACCTCTTAGTCGGGGAGTTATGGTTATGAGTTAAAGTTATGGTTTCCTTAATTTACCAAATCTGTACAAAAATTTCCTGCAATGAAATTTATTATTTTCAGAAGTTTCTTTGTGTTGTTCAATTCCAACATTTTTTTTCCGTAAAGAGAGGTCTTTTACCAATAACAAACCTGAAAAAATGTCCCAATTTCTTTCAAGTCTAGTTTATACATGTTTATTATGACTTTCAAAAAAACGCTTACATTCGCGCAAGGTTATATCTACAAAATATCATAGAGTGAACCTTCTAGTATACTGTTACATATAAATTTCATCCACCTAGATCCGAACCTGAAAGAAAAAAATAAATTTCTTCGGCAATAATTACGTTTTCCATTGATTCGACCGTAGTTTTTATCCGAAATATTTTGTGCTATAATTCCTTTATTGAAAAAGCTATACGCTTGCTATGAACATACTGAATGTTATTTTAGGGGCGAGAAACCATCCTCACATTGGGGTGGTTTGGTTTGGCAGTTTACAACAATTCAGAAAATCTCAACATTGGAGAAAAATTACTCAAGAGAATATTTTTTCAAACCGGCAAAATTTTCTTCGATGTGTTTAACACTCCACCCTCAATGCTGCATCATTGTTGGTGCGGTCAGTCGGGTGAAGTCATTCAACAAGACATTTTCGACCTAAAGCGATTCAACTCCGATATACCATCTTCGCCCACCTGCCCTATCTGTTTAACGAAACCGTCAGATATGAATAATCTTGAAGCGATTTGGATTAAACCAGCCGGAGAAGACGTATATAATTATGGATTATCAACACTTCATATGTGGATTCGGTGTATGGAATTACATGTCTCATACAATTCCGACTTCGAAAAATGGACGGATAAAGGAGAAAACAAATTAAAAAAAGATGAAAAAAAGAAAAAGATTCAAGTTGCTTTCACGGATGAGTTAGGACTAAAGGTGGATATTGTTAAGCAAGGTTAAGATCATTTTTCGCAAATGACGATATATCTTCAAAAATTACTGGTATTGATAATAATTTGATATATCGCTTTGCGGTAATTTTACAAGTAGTGTCGTCTGATGAAAAGGCTAATACAAGTTCACTAAGACAGCACATGAAAGAGACAGCAGAACTATTTGTTTCCCTTTACGGTTGGTATTATATGCCTTCAAGCATTCATATGCTTTTGATTCATGGTGCAAATATCTGTGAACGTTTTCAATTTATACCCATCGGCAAAATGTCCGAAGAAGCATCTGAATCAAGAAACAAAGAATTTCGATCGTTCCGCCAAAATTTTTCCAGGAAGAGTGGTCGTAAGGAAACTATTGAAGATATATTGCATGTATTGATATATTCAGATCCTCTACTTTCACATCTGCGACCAAAGCACTCTAAAAATAAAAAAGTAGACTTGTTTCCGGAAGCGAAAGAGCTCTTTTATATGGATGGAGAAGAAATTGAGAAGGATTTTTAAGCATGTTTTATATAAGTGCTTTACATATTATGTTATTTTGGAATAATATACACCCCACATAAATTATCGCATCACTTATTAATTTGGAAAACTGCAAAGTATTCTTAAATTCTCTTTGTTAACAATAATCTCAAAAGTTATTTGCATAGCAACTTGTTAAGGAATGGAAAGTATATCATAACTCAGGCAGACCTTAGATTTAAGTTTTTCACATAAAAATGTTTGAAGCGTTTCAAGAATAAATACTACGAAAAATATGTTTGTTGAAGTTTGTTAGGAAAATACCTTTTTTTCGCATATTATCATATTATTTAATACTGTTAAAACATATTTGCCACTTGTGTCGTTCTCTTTGAGTTTTGCAGTCTTATCTAATTTATCCCTGATTATTTGAATATTTAGGAATGTTGAATGAGTTTTGATATATTAGCGGGAGATAAATGATTGTTCGACAGTAATTTGATAACGTTTTTGGTCCATAAGAGCTGTAAACTATTCGTAAATAAAAAAATATACCTGTAAAGTCCTTTTATAAAACTTCGTATTTTTTTGACCTTCCATTACGCCTTTTTTACTCTTTTCGCCCTGTAGCAAAAATTCCTAGTCGCATTATTTAATTTCTGTCAAAAAATGTCAGCAAGAATAGTGATAACTGAAGAAAAATGCCAATGTCCCACTATTTTAGTTTTCGTTACACTGTGCGGCACCCAGGTTTCGTTTCCATATAACATGGTGGGGATTATTATTGCTCGGTACACTGCAAGTTTAGTTTTTGTGCTCAAATCATGATTGTAGAAAACCCTGTCTTTTAATTTCCAGAATGGTCCTGAGGCGCTGCTAATTCTTTGCTGAATTTCAGAGTCGATATTGGCCTTTTCCGAAATCAAACTGCTGAGGTAATTAAATTACGCTACGTGTTCCAATAGTTCTTCTCCAATTTTTATAGCACTGTTATGATTTTCCGAAGGACTGCACATGATTTTAGTTTTATCCATGTTCAGCTTAAGGCCCAAAGTCTCGTATGCCCAGGTATATTTTTATAGTGTTTAGCATTTCCTGTAATTGCTGTAATGTTTTTGCAACTAGAGCGCAGTCATCAGCGTATTGAAGTCTTTTTATGTTGAACAGACCCCCGTCATACCTGTATCTGACACCAAATCCTCTTTCCTGCAGTTTGCTGTCCACTATGATAGGAACCATACAGCTGAAATGAAGATAAATAATACAGTCTCGACCTAACGGTTATGTCGGACGGAACCAACGACAGAAATACGATAAGGATGCATCCTTTCACCGCTGCTTTTTTAACATCTATGTCGAAAAAATATTCCAGCTTGCTCTCTAAAATGAGTCCAGGGGTATTAAGGTCAATGGAAAGTCCATTAATAATATCAGATATGCGGACGATACTGTTTTATTGGCCTCCACTATGGAAGATCTTAAAGAATTGCTAAATAAGATAAATAGTGTGGGCTACATATTAATACTCGAAAAACAAAGATCGTGGTGATTAATAGATAAATCCAAAATGTTAACCTCACTGTAAGTGGCGAGATCATTGATCAGATGGATAGGTTTAAGTATCTCGGTTCTGTGGTCAATAACAAATGGGACTGCGACGAGAAAATTAAAATTCGAATCGGCATGGCCAAAACAACGTTTCAAATGCTTCAAAATATCCTTCTACAATAAGGCTTACCATTAGACCTCCGACTGAAAGTGATTATATGCTATGTATGGCCCGTCCTGTTGTATGGAGCGGAAACATGGTCAATCAAAGTAAAGTACCTAAATCGCATCGAAGTGATTGACCGGAAGAAGATGGGAGGGTGTCCCATCTTTGTATATTGTCCCATCTTGTATATTTGAAGATTGATTTTTATAAAAGACCTTTTTCAAAAAATAACGGAAATGCATATTTTTCCACTTAGTAGTTTTATACGGGTACAGACGAAAAGTTATTACTCTTCAAATAAGTTAAAACACATGTAGGTGGCGACCCCTACAAGTAGGAGTCATATTGACATCAAAATCAACTTTTTCATGTCAAAAAATTCCCAGACTGCAATTTTCATCCACATATTGATATTAGCTAGTTCAGAAATTATTTGCAAAAAATAGAAATAAAAATGAAACTTCTACACCCTGTATCTCCGAAACTAAGCATTTTTGGACAAACATTTTTATACGAACTTTTTTACTTATTTTTATCCGCAGAATATGATGTCGAAGTTTCCGGAATACAGTTCGGACCACCTTGTATATGAGACGTCAAGTTACAAAACCTGCTTTATCCATTTTTTAAAAGGGTATTAATAGTGGACCCTAAAATCCACATAAACAAAAGCCAAAACTGCAGCAAAAACCTCCTCTTTTCCTATACCTGGTGCGTCTCAAAAGTGGCTCGTCCCTATAACTTTTTTTTATTTTTTCAGATAAAAAAACGAGATTCGGTGTGTGTTATTATATGACATAAATTAGGATTGATTGACGTATTCAATTGCTTTCGGTCACTTCCTGTTTCACCGTTTCAACGGAAATGACTACAACTTTAGATTTTTAAATGGCACTTGGTATTTTTTTACTTTATTCGATAGAAAATGACACTCTAAATAGAATGACATATCACATGTCAACTTTTGACAACCTTGCTTAAAAAAATTGTTTTTAAATTTCAATCTAGAGTATCATGGCTGTGTTAAAAACACAAATTTTCAATCAAGGAGCCTTGGAAAAATAGATTTGATCGTCTAAGGTTTTTAGAGTTTTGTTCTGGTTGGTTAAAAAATGCCCAAATCGTATTTTTAATTATAACTCAATTTTTTCAAACAGAACGGGGGTTTGGTTTGGCACCACACACTTGGTATTTCGAGTCAAAATGTGTAAAACGTTTTTTAATTGAAAAAGTCAAAAAAGTTGGATATATGCCATTCTGTTCAGAATTATAATTAGAATGTAATTTCCTATCAAATGAAGTAAAAAAATCGAGGGTGTCGTTTAAAAATTAGAAGCTGCAGTCATTTCCGGGAAAACAGGAAATGATCGAAAACAATTGAATACGTCAATCAATTTTAATTTATGTCATATACTAAAATATCAAATCTGTTTTTTTTTATCTGAAAAAATCAAAAAGTTAGGGTGAGCCACTTTTGAGAAACACTCGATATATAAAATAAGCAATTGGTATCCATTTCCGGTTAAAGTGAGTGGAAAATATTTTAAGAAAGGAAGAACATGGAAAAATAATATTAACTTGAAACATTGAAATTTGTATCTAGACTAGATCATAAAAAACTTCTTTACCGTAATACGTATTAAGACGACTAGAAACAGAAGAATTTCTTTTTATAAAGTTACAACAAAATCTCCTTCTGCTGTCGGCTTTCCGTAACAGAGGAGATATCAATTACTCAAAGATTAATCCGAGAATAATTCTTTTTTGTTAACGTTATAATATATCAAGCAATATATATTTCACCTGCACATAAATTTTGCTCAGAAAGCTCAATAAATTCAAAAAAGGTTGGATTCAATATCCCATAAATATCCGTCCAGATTGTCCAGAAGTGTCCATCTTGATTCTACCTAGAGCGTATCTGGCGCAGGGAATGAGAACAACAAAGAGCCATTTGATTTACATCGGAACGGATAAGGATTTTCCGATTTCCGCAAAGGAAAATAGAAATTTATTTATTAAACTTTAGTGTGACCGTTTCTGATATCTCCGGATAAAGATACGGTGATTTATAACATAGACGACGTTCTACATTATGTTTCTTTTTCTTAATATCGACATTAGGGAAGAAATATTATATTAAACTTAATATTATAGAAAGTTTTTCTTTTGAACTATTACACACCTTGGATTTTAATAAAAAAATGTTTAATTGAAAAGTTTCACTAAAAGTCCCATGCCCACAAGATAAATCGCATTGAAGCTTTTAGCTAACTCCTGTTTTAACTAGATTTATACCGGGTCGTGCATCGTCGTTGGAAACATAGGAAATCCCATGCAAATTTTGAACTGTCCAAATACTGGCTCCCCTATTAATTTTACAGCAAAGTATGTTTTTTAAAGGTCTGCGTATGCTGAATACACATGCCAAATTTCAACAGTTTTGGACAAGCCGATTTTAAGTAATTTAAGAAAAACTGCATACTGCATCTACTTTTAAATTAAGTGTACAGAGTGGCTCGAATTCGACGCTCATCATTGGGATTTCGGAAACCGTAAGAGGTACAGGATCGGTTAAATGGAGGCAAAGTTGCGCAATTTGATGCTCAATAAAATGCCGTATTGCATTTTGAAAAATTCCGAATACTTCTGAATATATTCGAAAAAAAACCCGGAATTTTCAACTTTGTTTTCTATTGATTCCTGGGTTTATTTGTTAAGATAACTTAAAATGAAAAACACATTTTCATGGCCACTTTTTCTACTCTATAACTCTGTGTGATTAAATATTGACTCTGACGTTTCGGCTTCTGGCGACCATCATCAACTTAATTTTTTTAAATACGAACCTGATATTTTTTTTCAATTTAATTAAATCTTTTCATCACTCTTCAAACACTATATATAGTCACTTTGATATTTACCGACGTTTCGTACAGAGAATTCCATCACCAGAATATTTTATGCAAAAAAAATGCAATACGGCATTTCATTGAGCATCAAATTGCGCAACTTTGCCTCCATTTAACCGATCCTGTATCTCTTGCGGTTTCCGAAATCCCAATGATAGTGATGGGCAAAACTGTTATCAATATAACAGTTGAAACTGTTATAGTTATTCATAAAAAACAGTTTAAAATAACAGCTTAAAAATAACAGGTTTCTTTATTTTATTGCTAAATATCTGAAAGAGTATGAGGCGGTCACTGCCAGGCGTATTAACGCAGTTGCAAGTTGCAACAATGACGTGCTCGGTGGTAGTATATCCAGGGTGTCAAAACATTTCTAAATATCGATTGTTATCTAAAATACCTCTCTAAAAACGGTGGTTGTTTACATATAAGCGCTGCTTACAAATTGCGATATAAAAAAACCAAAATTCCGCCACTCGTCTATACCTATACATTCCGATCTACCTACGCCCTGCCCCTCGATCCGCGTAGATCCTGAATTGCGTAGCAGTGTACAGGGTGCATCTCACTTGACGGGCGAGAAGCTCTTATATAGTTATGATTTTACCATTTGCGGTCAAAAAATAGCAATATGAGAAAATGTGTAGTATATTCTTCATAAGTAAACCAACTACACAAGTTCGAATTAATTTTACACTTAAACAAGCGTGTACCCGCGACTTTGTTCGCGTCGAATTAATAATTTGTAATGGTGACGATAAAGCGAAGCAAGAATTTCCATTAACATACAAACTGGATAAAATTTTCTCACATTTGCCAAAAATAAGCTTTAAACGTCGAGCACTTTAAGCAGAATCGTGGTTAATCAATTACTCAACTTTTTGGAACACCCTGTATGATTTTTTAAAAAATTTCAAAATATGTAAAAAAACAAAATAAATTATGCGTGTCCAAGCGTTTTCCCGAAAGACTAACCGTTTTTTAAATAACAAATATTGTAATATTTGAGGGGCGTCTTCACCCTCTTGGAATTTGAGATTCGAGAAACCCCTCCTTATCGAACCTCACAGTCAATCCGTTTGCCAAAAATCAGCTTTAAACGTCAAGCAGTTTAAGCAGAATCGTGATTACTCAATGGTCATATTTTATGAAACACCCTGTATATATTTTTAAAAAATCTTAAAATATGTAAAACAAAAAAATAAAATATACGTGTTTAAGAGTTTTCCGAAAAACTCACCGGTTTTTAATAAAAAATATTCTTAGAATTCGAGTTTCGAAAAATCCCTTCTTATCGAACCTCTACACCCTAAAGTCAATCCGTTTTCCAAAAATCAGCTTTTTACTCAAGGGCTTTAAGCAGGATCGTGATTAATAAATGACCAGATTTTTCAAAACACCCTGTATACATTTTTAAAAAATCATAAAATATTATTCTGAAAAATTTTCAAATAAATGCCTAAATATTGAAACTTAATAAGTAAGTACTGAAACATACAGCGCCATAATATCTCGACCTCCGCCCGTTATGCTCGTAACAGGTTGAAAAACAATGTATCTGAAACAACTGATGCGTTATTCTCCAACCTGTTTCGAACCTCCATCGACAATCGACCGATGTAGCAGCGTTACTTTCCCACTCCGATTATCTCAACATTTCTATCTCGTATTTCTTTTCATATCAACATAGGTCCGATTCTGCTTTGTTTGGTGGCTACAGGGTGTTGAAGCCTTAATAATCTTTCGATTTATCATAATTTTCTTCCAAGTACTTTTTGTCATTCCAATGAAGTTTTGAGGGTAAAAGTTCAGTTTTCATTGCAGAATTTTCAAAAAGACCCTGTAGATCAGAAACGAAGAAGGGTATGAAAATTTTGTTTACAGCATCTTCCGTTTGACAAAAAAGGGGTACAGGTTGATGCTAACCGCATCCTTCTTCACTAATAAGGGAAATACCGTATGATTTCAACCAAAATGAGACACACTGTACATCTCTGCTTATTCATATAATGTGTGGAAGTAAATCGCATAGGGATCTTCTTAAGTCGGAGTGAGAGAAATGCGACGTTGCCTGTACGCCTATCCCTATCAAGTAAAGTAAAATTACGATCGCAAACCGCTTATTTTTAAAAGGCTTTTTTTCGAATAACTAGATAAAATCATTAGATATGTTTCCGAGAATCTGAAATGGAATTATAAGGATATCGTTAGAGTGTCCATTACATACACTCCATAACTTATGAACCACTTTAAATATTGAAACTTTTTTTTTATTTTGAAGACCGGTATTTTCACATACTGTCTGCGAAGAAAATATAGCAGAAATGTTAAGAAAGTTTTAAAAAAAACTACAATCAATTATTTCTAATAGATTTCGAGATATCGATTTTTGAATTCAGAGTTATATTATAGAGTTATATTATAATTCAGAGTAATAGCACGACCACTGTCGAACACCAACTCAATTACACTTATTTTTACCAAATATGCAAGTATTTCTAACTTGCACTTAAAATTTTTCAAACTATAAGGAAAATTACAACGACTCTTTAATAAATATACAAATAAAGAATCGCGAGACGTAATTAAATCGTGAAGCTGAACGCATGATACACCTTTCCCTAGAACTTTAAGTACTGGCAGAGGTACTGATTGGGTCGACCAGTCGACTGCGACAAATCTGCTATATCCCCTATCACGTCTCTTAGCAATGTGCACAGTTTCTCAGTTTTTTACATACGTTTGGCAACGTGTTTACTGTTCTCTCTTTGTTCAGTACATTATAAACGCAATGTACCGTATGATCGAATAAAAACGGCGATGACTATGAAATGAAGATCGCTGTCATTTTATATGTAAAATTATATTGCAAATATCATCGATCGTCATTTCCAAGCCAACTGGACGCCATTTTTTTTTCGAGCGTACGGTACTCTTCTTACATACGGAAATCTCGACCCAAGACTAATCTTTGCCAGCCCTTAGTATATCTGATGACCATATATTTTAATGGTTTATGTGAACATATTGTATGATCCACTAAAAATAATTAAATATATATTTTTGTGATGATAAAACAACTAATTTTTATAGAAACAACTAACTAATTTTATTCATTTAACCTTCCTATTTATCACAATTGAACAAATTGCTTATGGAAACCCGTAGCGAAATAAAACAGAGAACAAATTCGCAACGCTAAATCTTCTCTGACAAAATAGAATATTTTATAAGTTGCGCTCTCACAGAGACTACGCCACGCAATATTTTATATTAAATTTCCGCTTAAAGGGAATTTTAGAGAATTTGTCTGCAAATTTCCTTTCATAATGAAGATGAAACATACACTCTAATAGGTTTAATTAAAATATGCTCTACGTTTCATTCTCTCATTGCGTTGCTTCGCCTTGCGATTGTTATAATTTAAGAACTGTAGACAATAAGCATTACTCGGCTAGAATATTTCGTTGTAATACCTTTGCGCTAAACGCCAGTGTTGTGCCATTTTATTTAGTGGAACTATGTATTAAACATGCACACATATATTACATTATTTTTAATCCATGTTTCTTTATGAATATTAGCAATACATACCAAAATGGGACAAACACGTTTTCATCAATTTTTCAAAGATGATGCTACCTGAAAAAAAATACACTATTAATTTTGTATATTCTTAAAAGTTGTATGTATAGAGAAATATATAATTGGAAAATATTTCTGCTACCTGTTCGCAGTAGGGTTTCGGAGCCATCATCAAGTTTGGTTTGGCACAGCGCAGAATATACGACTTATCGCAAAGTAGCGGTAAGATATTAAATCGCGCATCGCGAGATAGTGGCCTGCGTGCGATGGTAGTGCTTTCGTGCCACCGAGCCACAACTATCGATAGTAAAGTAGTAGTTATACCTCAGTGGTACGAAAGTACTACCATTAGTAGTAGGGCCAAGCTCACCTGATGATAAAGAACCAGTAGAAAGCAGGAAACCGGTAGTGAGAGCAGGTTGATCCCCATTATGACAAACACAGTGATTAACACAGAAAATTAATTTCTATATTAGTAGTTCAAGACAAGAAACTCTGTTATGTCCGCTCCTGAAGCTGCCAGCATTGTTGCAGACCTGCTCCGGAAACAATGACCAGTGTATTCAACGGCGTTGAAGAGTCCAAGAAATTCCGCTGTCTTTTTTGGCATACCTCCAATTGTATTGATTCCAACTGGCAGGGTACAGCGTTGATTTTTTCGATACGTCAAGAACAATCGCTGATGTGTCACATTGAGTGGTCGAAGTTTTGCGTGCTTACGACATACATGTAAGAAATTGATACCATCTATTGTCCCCTCAGTAATCGCAAACACTCTTGGAAATTAAGTTTTTGTATTCGGAATTTTCACACTAATAAATGACTAACAATCTTTAATGGCGTCTACGGTAAAAAACGTGACTTCTTCCCTCCTACATGCTCCAAATAATCCAACGATTAAGACAACTTTAGCTAACAGGAATTCTTTGTGATCAGCTTCTTTCATAAAGCGTTCTATTTCCAGGTTTGTAAATACTTTTGATTTATTTACCTGATAAGCCGGATACCCGGAAGCTTTTCTTTTTAAAAATGCAATAAGGTTTGTGAATTTGCTAATATCTACGTTTCTGAAATCATGGTGGGGAGCATCGAATATTCACTCCACAGAGCTTAAGGTAGTGGATAACTTCAGGAAATAGGCTAGCAATACCTTTTCTGTAAAATGATCAACATGTTTTTCTTTGACCCAGGTTTCAAAGTTGTTGTAGGTGGTCTCGTATAAGTTTTTCGGCTTCTCGGACACTAACGTGGATAGTGTAGTTTCAGCAGCTTGTAGAATATCCACAGACTCGTTATTATCACTCATTTTTTCACAAAACTTTGTAGGAAATACGGCGACGTTTGAACCTGACAGAACTTTGTCATTAAAAAATGCATAAACAATGCCTTAGAAATCGATTACCAGAACATTTTAAAAAATGTTTAAAAATAAATAATAATAGTAGCATGAAAATCTCAAATTATCCACTTTCACAAAAAGTCTTGTATAAAATTCGTTGCGAAAAAAGTGTTTTAAGTGTTTTAAGCACTCGACGCATTGACAAATTAATTATAAATTTTTCTTCGAAAAAATGATGATAAACAGTTTCTGCTAAACTTTTGGCACAAAAACATCTCAAATTTATGATTTCAATCTAATAACTATTTAGTCAACATGTTTAATTTATTTCGTGACGACAGGTATTGATAATTTCGATTGCAAATATCTCGAGAACCATTACTGGTAGCGATTTTTACCAAGAGACCTTTTTTACGTAGAAAACATCGTAGATGTATATTCTTTTACTCAGTAGTTTTATACAGGTACAGACGAAAAGTTATTAAGCTTCAAACGAGTTAAAAATTATGTAGGTGGCGTCCTCTACTAATAGGAGCCAGATTGACATTAAAATCAAATTTATCATGTAAAAAAATTCTCAGACGCCAATTTTTATCCAAATGTTGGCGTTACTTCAGAAATTATTTGGAAGAAATCGAAATAAAAATGAAAATCCTACACCCTGTATCTCCGAAATTAAGTATTTTAATATATACGTTTATACGAACTTTTTTACTAATTTTTATCTGCAGAATATGCTGCCGAAATTTCCGGAATACAGTTTGGATCACCCTGTATAATATACAGAAAAATATTGGTTGGTACTGTAAATAAAAATTTATTTGTTTAAATATTTACAATACAATTTATGTAAATATTTACAATACCACAACATTTTTCAACCAGAATTCCTGACGCAGTATTAAAGGCGCTCCCGCCAATACATAACCATAACAATACAAATCGAATACGAATAATCAAAGAAACGGTTCAAGATCGACTACAAAAGAACGAAAGCCGATTTTCTTGAACTTTCCTATAGGAAAACCTTCAATTTCCTCGAATTTCGCCACTAAATTACAATCAATTCGCTACAGAAATCCACCGATTCCGACTCTCTTCCAAATCGTACAAAAATGTATACAGTTACATTAGAAGGAAATAATATGGATTTTTCCAAATCTTAAAAGCAAACTTGTCTTGAACGGCGATGGAATGACGTGAAAAATTGAATAGAGCGGGTCTTATTTAAAACGCATATACAGGGTGGTCCGAATTGTGAAACTTCGGCAGCCTATTCTGCAGATAAAATTAAGTAAAAAAATCGTATAAATGTATCGTCCCGTGCTTAAAACACATTCATTTCGCAACTTGTTACATAAATGGCTATTTTGATTTTGATTTTGGTAGTTTAAAAAAAAGAGTAATGTAATTTTCTATTAGAATTGGTTATCTGATATCATACACAGCAGCATCATACTTGGTCATAAAATTCTTAGATTGTAGATACTACATATATAATTTCGCAGACCAACCAACCCAAACCAGAGATGGCGAGCCTTTTTGAGACGTAAATCAAATTTGGTTCGCATTTTTTTAGTACTAGGTCGTGGGTTTGCCCATTTCCACCAGAGTTAGGTAAGTTTAAAAAAATAAATAAGTATTTTAAAAACTAAACATCTTTAAAATTCAACTGGTTTGACTGGTAAAAAGGAACGTGGTTTGTCGATTTGTATTCTACAAACAGAATGTATAAGTAAACTTTATTTGATATTTTTGTAAAACCTTTTGCTTTATTTAAAATACTACAAACGCATTTGTCGTCATTTGAGTAACTAAGATTTGAATAACTTAGAACTAAAATAATCAAACCGAAGGTTATAGGCAACATTTATATTGCTTATGTGTCAATACAGTGCTTGAAAAAAATACTAATAGATTATATATCATTCAAATTGTATTCTGAAAATTTTGGCAGCATATTTTGCAGATAAAATACATAAGTAAAAAAGTTCGTATAAATTTATGTCCTAAAACGTTTCACTTCGGAGATACAGGGTGTAGAGATTTTATTTTTATTTTGATTTTTTCCAAATAATTTCTGAAGTAAGGTCGATATTTTGATGAAAATTGGTGTCTGGATGTTTTTTGACATAGTAAATTTGATTTCAATATCACTATGATTCCTACAGTTACTAGTTCAGAAATTAAGAAAAAAATTGAAATAAAAATGAAATATCTATACTAGGGTGCACCAAAAAAAAAATATATATATATATATATATTTTTTTTTTCTTTTTAGATACCGTGAAAATATCGTTCAGGATGATGAAAAACAAAAATTCTGTTAAAGTTTGAGCTCTTAATATTAATATTAAGAGGTGTCTCACCGTGATTTTCTATTTTTCTATTTTCCAATTTAAATAAGACGGGGAAATATATTTTTTTTAATTTTGGAATTTTATTGCGTAACAATAAAAAATAATAAATAATAACAATCAAAGTTTTGTAAAAATCAATACACATTCTTGTGGGAAATTGAACGGTCTTCAAAAAAGGTCTGGTCTGATATGTATTTTCATTTAATCGACTCGTTTGAAAGTTATTGAAAGTTAAAGTTCAGTTTCAAATCGTATATGATAACTTCCAATTTTTTTTATATTTTGTCACGAAATAATGACTCAGAAACTTAAAATATCATATGTTGTCACGAAACAATGGCCTAAAGACATATAAAATGATATTTTAAATAATTAATAATAAAATATAAACAAATATATAACAAAATATATTCCACACAAATTAGAAAATCTAATAGTTTCCTGGCAATCGTCGCGTCGCGTCGGCGTCGCGCGTAAAAAAAAATTTAACGATATTGAGAAGAACTTCAACACATAAGTCACAGAACAGCTATCTAGCAACTACCGCACCTGATCGTTCAACCTTGTGGCAAGTGAAAAAATGCGTAAACGTCTAGAAATAATAAGAAAAAACAGCAAATTGGTCGAAGAAATTTATCCTTCTCATTTACTCTGATAAATGTTTAAATAAACTTTTCAAATTTCAATCCTTCATATTTTCTCAATGACTCGACCGATTTTCAAAAACGAAACGGGGAAATATAGAGAATGGAAAGCTCTTTTCATTGCGGCGCCACTTGACCCCCCTTCCCATTTAAAAAAAGTTGGGGAATGACACCCCCACTTAGAGGGTTGAAGATTTTGCAATCATTTTTGGGGCAAAAGTTGTCCCCCTCTCAAACAAAATTGACGTCTGTTTTTGAATTTTCTGAAAAAAAAATTACTCTGGCCGTTATGCCTTACGGAACGTTTTCGATGGGCCACCCTGTATATTAAAAACAATTACCTAAATTTAACTAATTTTACTGATAATGTATGATTGTTTATTATTTTGTTTGCTTATATTCACTCTTTAAGTTAATTTAAGTTTTATAGAAATACATTTATTAATGGGAAAAATAAGTTTTTTAAATCCAGTAGTCAAAATTTCTTGAAACACTGCCAATAGAAATGTTAACTAAAATTAACTCTATCCTGAAAACAAATTAAACTTCTTACACGAATGACAAAATTATGGACCAAAAATTAATAATCCACTTACTTCAAAGAGAGTTAACAATAATATATCATTTGTCATAACAAAGCAACAAGTATGACAGTGGAAATGATATAGGAATTCAGTTTTAAAAACTAAGTAATTATTTAAAAATATCCTCCAAACTTTTATATATTATTTGGCAGGTACACAAATATTAAATTAGTTCGAATGTTCAGGGTGGCCCATCGAAAACGTTCCATAAGGCATAACGGTAAGAATTTTTTTTTTCCTAAACTTTTGTCCTAAAAATGATTGCAAAATCTCCAACCCTCTAAGCGGGGGTGTCATCCCCCAATTTTTTTTCAAATGGAAAGGGGGGCCAAGTGGTACCGCAATGAAAAGGGATTTCTATTCTCTATACTTTCCCGCTTTGTTTTTGAAAATCGGTCGAGTCATTGAGAAAATATGAAGGATTGAAATTTGAAAAGTTTATTTAAACATTTATCAGAGTAATTGATAAGTATAAATTCTTTCAATCAATTTTTTGTTTTTTTCTTATTATTTCTAGATGTTTACGAATTTTTTCACTTGCCACAAGGTTGAACTATCAGGTGCGGCAGTTGCTAGATAGCTGTTCTGTGACTTGTGCGTTGAAGTTCTTCTCAATATCGTTAAAATGTTTAACAATTATTGTGTACTCACTTGCAGAAAAAGTGGAAATAATCGAAATTTATTTTAAAAATAATGAATGTAGCAATCGGGTTCCGCAGATATTCAATGAATGCCATCCTGAAAAACACCTTTATGGCAAAATTGTTCGCGAGTTAGGAGCAAAATTTCGCGAAACTGGTTCCGTTATGAATAAAAAGAGGCAGAGGGAAAACCCTGTAGTAAATGAAGCTATGGAGGTATTCGTATTGGGCCAAGTTGCCATGGATAGTACGCTGAGTACAAGAAAATTAGCCAATGCAAAATTAGCCGGCGTGAATCGTACCAGTGTCCAAAGGATATTAAAAAAAGTTCCACCTGTACAAAATTCAGTTGGTACAAGAACTCAACGAAGACGATTTTGATCGTCGCTTGCAATTTTGTGAAACTGTGAGTGAACGAGTGGCGAATGATAATAATTTCCTATTTAATGTGTGTTTTTCGGATGAGTGTACTTTCTTTTTGAACGGTGTAGTTAATCGGCATAACTGTCGGTACTGGGCTGAGGGTTTTTTCACGAGGTGCACACACAAAACCCTCAGAAGTTGAACGTGTGGGCTGGTATTTTTGGAAATTCTATTTTGGGTCAGTTTAACGATATTGAGAAGAACTTCAACGCACAAGTCACAGAACAGCTATCTAGCAACTGCCGCACCTGATCGTTCAACCTTGTGGCAAGTGAAAAGTGCGTAAACATGTTTAGTTAAAAATAAGGATGGAATAATTACTTTTGTTAACATGTAAGTACGATTTATTTATTCTTGGTTTACTGAATTGAACTGATCGATATTTCAGACTAATAATAATATCAATTAGCGTTAAATTATTAAAGAAAAGAAATAAAATAGTTTAGTGAAATTTTGGCACGTTACACGATTTTCAAAAACGAAGCGGGAAAGTATAGAGAATAAAAAGCCCTTTTCATTGCGGTACCACTTGACCCCCCTTCCCATTTGAAAAAAGTTGGGGGATGACACCCCCGCTTAGAGGGTAGAAGATTTTGCAATCATTTTTGTTTTGGTTTGGTTTTTTACAAGTTTCCTCATAATAAATAAAAGCTATTTGGCAATTAATACTCGTATACCTTAATACGTATAATATTTTTAGTGTCAAAATTTCACCCTTTCGATAGGCCGCCCCCGTTTTAAGCCCCGGGATCGCGCTGGCAGACATGACTATTTCACAATGACTACGCAAAAGGATACTTCACACAAGAAATTAGCCATGTAACGATGATAAGGTTTTTTATGCAGCCAGCTCTCGGTCTAGAATACCATAATACCAGATGTATTAATATCTAATAATTAAGATATTAATAACTGTGAAAAAGAAACGATGATTCAGTGAAGTCATGGTGGGCTTTGGAAAAGAGTTGCTTTTGACGTAATAGTATAAACGTCAAATTGTTATTAGATCAAGATTTTTATAGCGTTAGCAGCGTTTTTTATATTTTAATTGCTTTTCTAAAATGCCTTTATTATTTGAGGTAGTTGAAGTTTTTGGCATTTTGAAAAAGCAATCAAAAGATAAAAGGCTATCAAAATGTTGATCTAGTAACAATTTGAGGTTTATGCTATTACGTCAAAAGCAACTTTTTTCTAAAGCCCACCATGACTTCACTGAATCATCGTTTCTTGTTCACTGTTATTAACATCTTAATTATTAGATATATTAGTATTTTGGTATTTCGTCGATTTCCAAATAAACTAACTGTTTATATCTTATTTTTTTGATAGAATGGACATAATCAAGAGGGCTACTGATACCGTGTTGTAAAAATAAGGTAATTAAGGGTTTATTTTTTGGTATTTATTATAATTTTGCTAATATCTTCGGTTTAAAAGAAGATATCAAGATGCGATTTTCGCTGAATTTTTAAGCTTTTACTACTCTTTATTATCAGCTAAAATTACAGATACTATCGTATTTAATTTTTTTGAAAAAACGCGCCATGTTTGTTAAATTGTAAGAAAGCGCCCCCTAGCGTCTACGTTCAAAACCTTATTATTATTATTTTAATAGTATAATATAGAGTAAGAAACGCTCTTTTAAACGAACCCTCGTTTGTTGGATTCTGATCGTTCAGTCCGCGGAGTTATTAACATTTAAATAAAGATAGATCTAACCATCCCCCACCACTTTATTTTAGCAGATAGGGGAAAATGGTTGCTACAAAAAAAATCCAAAATTTACTGAAGATTATGAAGGTATTATTTATAGTATCCATTATCTAGGCAAAATTCTGTAAAAATTCTATTCTCTTATTTTCCATAGCAGTTGCGCCCCCTAGCGGCCATTTTACAAACTTGAAAATAATTTCCAGCAATTTCTCATGGCCCCATTAGTTATAAATATTGTTTTCCGTAGGCCATAGGGTTAATACTTTCCGAAATACAGCCGAGAGCTATTCTTAGTGGGACATCCTGTACTGAACAAAGAAAGAACAGCAAATATTTTCCCATGGGGTGCTTCCAAACATAATTTTGGATTAAGAGGTTATGTTATAAACATTTCAAACTTTCTCTCTGCGACTTACAAGATCGTCATAGCAATTCACGTAACTCATTTACTAAGCAAAATACACAATTTTCTATTGCATCATCTACCAGAGGACTCTATATCACGTAAACTTGACAACAAAGCAGTACTTTTAGCGGCGCTTTCACGCCATATATTGATTTGGAAATGGAGACCGAAAATCGTAAATATTCCACTGCGAACACGATCGGTTGTATTTTTTTCCTGAACGATCCCAAAACGAGAACCAGAAAAATTACCTGCGCCGTCGGATGCAGCGATAGACCATTGCCGATGAAACAATGATTTAATAGCCGAATCAATTTAAGTTCCTCGAGAACCGGCTGCAAACAGAGGCAGGATTTAAAATATTGCCTATTTACGGGGAATGCTTCTTCAGAACGGTATTTTCTTGGAAGATTAAGAAAGAAATTATTTATAATTGATTCAGTCGAATAGATGTCGATTTGTTTATCACCGATCATAACAAGATGCTATTTATTTATTAACTGAACATTGTTTATCAAAAAAAATTGTATTTGATTTAGTCACTTCGACTAGGCCTAAATCCAAAATCGAGAAATTCCTATTGCAGTTGTAATAAATATAGCTGTATAGCGCATAGCTCAACTTTTGATAAATCTGTTAGGACTAGTATGTTGAAATTATTTTTCTTGAAAAAATCCCGGGTATTTCATTACCCAAATAACAAATCTAAAAAACTAAGAAGTTATTTTTTTAATAGTTAAATTAATAATTAATTAATCACTGCGTAGTAAGAGTACCTCTGGTGAGCAGGCATCCAGAGTAGGGGGATTTTATTTTTGTTGAGCTTCTCTAGGCATTCTTTGACCAACTTCGAATAGACGGTTGCTGAATTGATCGCGTTTAGTGCTGCTTGGCTATCGGATAAGATGGCTATTTCCTGTTTTCGATAGTTCCTATCTAAGATAAATTGTACGCATCTTTCGATAGCGTAAATTGCTGCCTGAAGGAGACTGGGGTAGGTGCCCATTGGTTCGGAGTATTTAGTTTTCGGCCTAAATACTCCTTCTCCCTATGAGCGAACATTTATTCCTTCCAATCCTTTTTATTGTTAGTACTACAGTGAGGTGTTTCTCAAAGTTGTAAATTTTTGGTATGTCATCCACTAGGAGTTGGAGAAGTGGAATTTTCTTTTTGAGGGTGTTCCAAGCCCCAGACCTAAAAATTCTCCCATTACTGTTTCCATCAATGACCATTCTAATCATTGTCGCATTTGCATAACTACCGACGACAATGTGCAGTGGTGTTAGGTCTAGAATTACCTCCATTGCTGCTGATGGACATGTTCTCATGGCACCTGTGATGCAGATACATGCCAGTCTCTGTACTTTGCAGAGGTTCTGCCTTGCTGACGTTGCTCTAGTTTAGTGTACCAAGCAACCGCTCGATAGGTTCTCATGGGTCTTACTATCATGGTATATATGTATACATTCAGCGCTAAATGTTAGGGGCGCAGCCCCACCTATTTCCCACCCATTTTCTACATATCATGAGAGCCATTGTGGCTTCGTTGGTAATGTTCTTAATAAATAAATAAATAAATAAATGCCTTTATTGTCAAAAAATTTTTCAATTTGTAGACAAAGGTAAACTAACAAACAAAGTAGAAAAAAAACAAGGTACACAAACAAACAAACAAAAGATAATACAAAACATTATATAAATAATATTGTCAGTCTTATTGTTAAAATAAACATTTATAAATGTTTACAATGTCAAAGAACAAAAAAATTAAAACAATATTCAAAAATATACAGCCAGTTTATAGCAAAATATCAAAGACCTCTAAATAAATTAATTTCGCCTGTTCCAAAGAAGTTTACTGTCCAGAGTTATTCCTAGATATTTCACTTCCTGTGATGGCAGTATTTCCTTTCCATCTAGATGGATTCTTTTTGAGTTTTACAAACTTTGCTTTCTGGTAATGAGGTCTTCGTTTCTGAGTTGATGCTCAAATCAAACCGCGGTAGTGCCTTTGACATAAAATATGATTCATAAATTCATTATATTAGAGCGGTATCACTTGGACATGAAAATCGAATGGTAAATGATCATAGTATCAAGTCCAGGACTTTTCTAAGGTTTAATCTATTATTTAAGGCTTGATTGAATTTTGACAAAATAAATTAAATGCTTTTATAGATACTGACTAATAAGTTTAGCATTGCCTTAAAATCACTTTTACCCAATTTTAAGTTCTAAAACACAATTAACCTATGAAAGCTTTAATATTCCGCTTGGCCGATTCACAATCCCAGGCATTTTTCTCCGAAATAAAATTCTGACGCTTATTTTCCAAATATTATTCATAAGAGACAAAAGAAAAAGCAAACGCTGGCCGGCGACAGTGGCGCAACTCTAGCGCGAAATCTATTAAAAGGACGGAAACGAGGAGCTCTGCAGAAGAACCCTATAATTTCATAAATAATGAAACCTATAAATTTCTGGCGTCTCTTTCGCAGTCGAATAAACATCCCATAACATGCCTCGGCAAAATAAAAAGCTAGATAAATTCGCCGGACTAAATCATACTTTAAAGAAAAGAATATTTTATACGTCTAGTAGGGACAAAGGGAGAGTCGCGCTATATTTTAAGTTAAGTTTCCACTCTTGGAAATATATAAGAAAATTCTGCAATGCATTTAATGGTTCAATTACTTATTTTGTACTGCAAATTTCTTACAATTAGTCTGTCTAAAAAGTATAACTTTATGACACTATTAATGTTTTATTATAGGGGTGCAAGGGGTATTGAAGCAATACATATAACCTAGCTTACCCAAAAGTCAGCCTCAACTTCACGTGGTGCACCCTGTTTACGCAAACGAGGCTCTGACTTCCGAGTATAGGCGGTATAACGCTATACAACCCTCAGACCTACCATCTTTCTGGGGAAGAGAAGAAGTAGACTACTCCTACCCGGCCGAGAACGTAGCACAAGGGAACTATCGTCTCAATCCTCACTGTGCCATAGCCATCCCGTGCTACAGTTGCAGCCAAACTGTGCGGCAGCGTAACCGTCACAGATGAACCCTTTTACGCAGCTAACATTCATCAAAGATGGAACATTTGAGTGGGACAAAATCATCCTCCAAGAAATGACAAAAAACAAAAATCTCATGAATGAAATGTGCATGATCCATGTGCGGCAAATGCAGATCCTATATTAGCATGAACTGTATTTGAAAAAGTTATGTACATTCAAGGTTTGTAGTTTTGTTGAAAATAATTTATGTTTATTACTTTAGCTTCACATTTCACTTGTTTGTACTTTTAAAAATACGGTAAAATCATAAAATATATATGTTTTTAATTTCTATGGGTTTCTTAGCCAAGTTATATTTCTGTTGTCAAAAATTCCTAAAAAATGCGTTTTACTTTATTTTTGTGTCCGTTCTTATTAATTTGTTGAAAATTAATGAAACTATTTGTTAAAATAACAAGCTTTTTATAAAATCTTTTCATCATGTATTTTTAACTGAAAAAATAAATTAACGCCAAAAAATAAATAAACGCCATAAGCGTTACAAAAATTCACCACACCAGTTGAGGGTTAAAGAAGCATATGCCTAAATTGTAAGAATTTTGACATATTTCACATTTTTTGAAAATGAAGAATATCGAAACAGCTACCTAAACTGCAATTTACCCTGTATTAGTAGCCTGATAATGAATTACAATATCCATTGTATATTAAACCAAATTAAAATGTGTCCTGAAACATTATACAGGGTGAGACAAAATGGATACTGAACATTGTTTTTACATATAAAGTCCTTTAAAAGTAAGTCACTCCTTATTTTAAATAGAATATCCAGTATATTATTCCAGTGTTCAATAGAGAATTCATATATCTTTAAAATATTATTAAGGCTGCTTACCCCTCAGACAAAGATGTTCCTAGATATTTTCATTTATATGATTTTACATCAGTAGATCTTTATTATTTCATAAAATCTAGGTGGCTGTGATATACCTTTTGTTAATTTAACAAAAATTAAAAGATGGAGAGTAAAATACTCAACGGTACTAAAAACATACTGATTTAAAACATTATTAATTATTACAGAATTAAAACTAGATATAAGCGTATAATTATCACACAAAAATTAGCTAGATGAAATCAAATGCCCAATATGTTTCCTTTCTGGTTCACTGCATAAAATGATTGCCTTTTCAAAAGATCTTTTCATGTTGAAAAGACACATGTGAAGTTCAGATGTTAAAAGGCACATGTGAAGTTCAGATGTTAAAAGGCACATCTGAAGTTCTTCTTCGAAAAGCAATCACAATCATTTCTCTCATGTTGTCGACAATAGTTGGTCAAGATTTGTAAACACTGTCTTTAACATACCCCAATAAAATAAGTCAAAACTAGATAAATTAGGAACATTTAAGTATTCCATTAATTGACGAATGCACACTGCCGTCACCAACTAATAGAATCATATCGATTCTCTCTGATGTAGGTTAAGTTTCCATTTCTGAGATTTTTTTTTATTTTAACTGTCACAAAATGATCGGCGGATTGGCTGATAGAAACGGCACCTAAACTTAAGAATTGGCAGGGGCCGGGACTGGTTGCTCTGAAGGGAGAAAACATCCCTAAGGAGGCGACCATCACGGTCTATTTGCCAAGGAGCAAAGGGAAAGACACCACCTACCTGCTGAACCTTATCCAGGGCCAGAACTCCGATGTAAGGACGTCGTGTTGGCGAATCATCAACTCGAGGGAGGAGGGCCACGGCCAAGTCCTCACAATAGGAATTGACCTCAAATCCAAGGAGGCAATAGAGAAAGAGGGATACACTCTTTACTATAGATTCGGGACAACACCGGTATCAGGTCTAAGAAGAGACCAAGCTAAACAGGTAGAGAAAATGGAGACATATCCTCCAGCCTCTACCTCACAGGAACCTCAGCCGAAGACTAGCTCCTCGACTGTGAAGGGCACGGAGGGCCAAACCCCAACCGTGGAAGGGTGTATATCCTCGGAGAAGGTTGAGTGGCCCACTTCTCGGAGGAGGAACTTCCGTTGTCAGAGGAAGATGAGGAATACCCTATCCCCTCTACAACGGGAGAATCCCTCACACACCCCAGTAACCTAAACCAGGTCCAAAGTCCTACTCCAGCCCCTCTTCCCACCCCAAACTTATCCTTTCTTCCTCCCCCCCCATGCATGGGATATCCCAAATAAACCTGCACCATGCAAAAAGGGTCTTCCGCTACAATAGCAAGACTCTTTGAGAAAAATCATTATGCAATGGTACTAGCCCAGGAACCCTGGGTGTATCAGGGACAAATTAGAGGTTTGTCTGGAAAAAATTCAAAGGTAATATATGATAACAGGCAGGAATTTAGAGCCTGTAGTCTTACTTAAGAAAGGACATTAACTACACATGTGTTTCAGAATTTACAACCCGAGATCTTGTTCCTATCATGGTTCAGCATAATATCGAGGATTGCAGTAAAGACATCGTGATTGCCTCTGCTTACTTTCCGGGTGACGGGGAGGCACCGCCTCCGGAGGTACGGGAGCTCGTGCAATTCTGCAGCCAACGGCGACTACCTCTGCTATTGGGATGCGACTCCAATACACACAATGAGGTATGGGGAAGCACTAACACTAACACTAGAGGTGAGTGTTTACTTGAATTCCTCTTAGCATGCAATCTTGAAGTTCTCAATTATACGTTTGTGACAAAAACCCCCACGTTTGTGACAAAAACGCGGGCAGAAGTGTTAGATTTAACAATCGGGAGTGCTGGTGTAATCAGTTACGTGAAACAATGGAGGGTCTCACGGAACTCTCCCTATCAGATCACAGAATCATCGAGTTCAAATTAGGAGAAATCACACTCCAAACAGAAACTCGAAGGAATCCAAGAAAAACAGACTGGGACATATATAACACCAATCTCGTAGACAACCTAAACCGTATAGATGCAAGTAGGGCCAGAAACCATCTGCATCTAGAATGGTACGAAAGGGAAGTCAGCGGTGCAATATTGGATGCATACGAATCTAGTTGCCCCGCAAGTAAAGGCATACAAAAAAGTAACAACAAGCCCTGGTGGAACAAGAAGTTGGCCAATCTTAGATCGGAGGTCCGCCGACTCTTTAATAGAGCTAAATCCAGTGCCGAATGGCAGCTCTACAGCGAGAAATTAACTGAGTATAATGAGATAAGAAGAGCAAAGCGGTCTGACTTTAGATCCTTTTGCGAAAACATCACTTCTACTCCTGATGCAGCTAGATTACATAAAGCTATGGCCAAGAGTGGATCTATCCTCAACATGGCACTTAAGAAATCTGACGGAAGCTACACGGAGGGAGAGGAAGAGAGAGCAAATCTCCTACTTTATATACACTTTCCAGGTAGCATACCTATTGATACTCATGTAGCTCCCACTGAACCCCACAATCCTTGCAGGGAAGATTGGGAAGTGGCCAAGCTAGTAATAACAGAACAAAAACTGAAATGGGCGATCGACACCTTTCAGCCCTATAAAGCAGCAGGAGTAGATGGGACCTTTCCTGCCCTTCTAAAGGAAGGTCAGCAAATAGCTACTCACCATCTACTAAGCATTACAAGAAGCAGTCTAGCGATGGGATATATACCAACCACATGGAGAAGAGCAAAAGTAATCTTCATACCCAAAATAGACAAAACTGACTGGACAAATCCCAAGTCATTTAGGCCTATTAGTCTCACATCGTTCATACTAAAAACGCTGGAGAAAGTAGTTGACACCATATTGGAGAAAATCATCTAAAGGTTAAACCACTGCATGATAGTCAGCATGCATATAGAACGGGCAGATCCACAGAAACTGCTCTGTACCAATTAACGGAGCTAATACAGACAAGTCTGGATAGCAAAGAAACAGCAATTTGTGCCTTCTTGGATATTGCGGGGGCGTTTGACAATATACCACATAAGGTGGTCAGGCGATCTCTAGAAACAAGAGGGGTGAACAGAACTATTATTCGCTGGTTTTGGGAAATGCTGTCAACACGAACAGCAGAGGCTCAGATGGGCACCAAAACTGTAGCTGTTAAAACAACGCAAGGAACTCCACAAGGTGGAGTAACCTCCCCTTTGCTGTGGAGCTTGGTAGTGGATGAACTACTAGACGAATTAACTCTAGCGGGAATACACTGCATTGGGTATGCAGATGACATAGTCATCATCGCTCGGGGGAAAAGGCACCCTGTGTAATATTATCCAAAGACGACTCCGTATCACTGAGAGATGGTGTAGGACTGTCGTGCTGAGTATCAACTCAGACAAAACCGCGATAGTGCCATTCACCAGAAAGCGAAGTCTGAAAAACTTGAAAAGAATTCAACTAGATGGAAAGGTAATACTGCCAACACAGGAAGTTAAATATCTGGGAATAACCCTGGACAGTAAACTCCTGTGGAACAGGCATATTAAGAACACTACCAGCAAAGCCATAAAGGCTCTCATGATATGCAGAAGACTGGCCGGAAATAGATGGGGCTGCTCCCCTAACACTTTGCGCTGGATGTATACCATGATAGTAAGACCCATGATTACTTATGGAGCAGTTGCCTGGTTCACAAAACTAGAGCAACGGACGGCAAGGCTAAACTTGTGCAAAGTCCAGAGACTAGCATGCGTTTGTATCACAGGAGCCATGAAAACCTGTCCAACAGCAGCAATGGAGGTCATTCTAGATCTAACACCACTGCACATTGTCATTGGTAGAGATGCCCATGCGACAATGATTAGAATGGTCACTAACGGAATTAGAACTGGGAGAATTGTCAGATCAGGGGCTTGGAACACCCTCAAAAAGGAAATACCACTCCTGAAACTCCCAGTGGACGATATGCCAAGAACGTACAACTTTGAGAAAATCTCAATGTAGTATTGAGCAATAAGAAGGATTGGAAGAGCGAAACGCTTGCCCAGCAGTTAAAAGACCATACCATAACTTGGTATACTGATGCTTCCAAAACCAATACGGGAACAGGGATCGGAGTGTTTGCGCCGAGAGCTAATTACTCCGAACCAATGGGCACTTACCCTAGTATCCTACAGGCAGAAATCTACGCTATCGAGAGATGCGTACAACTTATCTTAGATAGGAACTATCGGAAACAAGAAATAGCCATCTTATCTGATAGTCAAGCAGCGTTAAAGGCGATCAACTCAGTATCAATCGATTTGAAATTGGTCAAAGAATGCATAGAGAAGCTGAATAAATTAGGCAAAGAAAACAAAGTCCTCCTACACTGGGTGCCTGCTCACCAAGGGATAGAAGGCAATGAAAAAGCAAATAATCTAGCTAGGAAAGGAGCGAACACTCCACTAACTGGACCAGAACCGTTCTGCTTTCCAGTGGTAACCAACTCAAGGCGGAACTCAAGAACTTGGAAGATTCCATCCGCAACCTGGAATGGAAATCTTGCAATGGTCTAGGACACTCGAAGAAGTTTCTGAGGGCTTATGATAAAGAAAATCACAGATATTCCTGGGTCTGAGTAAGAACAATCTTCGGATTGTCACGGGGTTTTAACAGGACACTGTCTCCTCAATGAACACCTCAGTAGATTGAAACTAAGAAGAAACGGCGAATGCAGATTCTGTGGGGAAGATGGTGAAACACCAGTACACCTCATCACTGAGTGCGCGGAGACGACAACCATTCGTGCCATGAATTTTGGTACGACTGATATTGGAGATGGAGAACTACCCTCTATAAAACCGTCCCAGATACTGGCTTTTGTCAAAGCCCTGGGACTGTATGATGAGTTATGATTCAAGAAAGGGGGACACAATGGATCTCTAAGGTCGAAGTGATTAACCCCCCTCCCACTCATTCTAAATTCTAAAAAAAAAAGTCACAAAATGATAACTAATTGTTATAGTTGAACGAATTTTACAGCTATATTGAAGTGATTTCAGACGTCATTAGTTCAGATCCTCATCGAGTATCAAAATAATATACTGGGTGTTTCATTTAAAATAAAAGAGTAGGTAATTTGCTTTTAAAGCTGATCAATGTTCAATATTAATTTTGTCTCACCCTGTATAATTTTTAGGCCAAGTTTTAATTTGATTTAAAGTACAATCGTTATTTTAACTACATAGTGGGCTATACCGGGTAAATTGGAATTTAAGTAGCTTTTATTGAAATTTAAAAATTATTCTTCATTTTTAGAAGTTGTTAAATATGTAAAAAAAACCTTACATTTTAGTCATATACTTCTCCAATGAAACTCACCTTTATTTTCCTCCTAGAATCCGAAAATCAATTAATATACAGAATGTTCCATTACAAAAAACACAACTTTAATGTGTTTTTTTTAAACTTTTTTTGGAAAAATTTTGGTTCTGTAGAACTTTTTATATTTTAAAAAAATGCTTTTAATTAACCTACATATGCTCATAAAACTTTGTTTCGATACAAATTGTCGTTCTTCTGGGAGCCTCCGCGTCGTATGAGAGGTGCCACCCTGTACCAAAAACGAAAATTCTTATTTTAACAAAATACATTAACATTAGAAATAACTAAATAAAAACTATTTAAGTTTGAAAAGATAAAAAACAGTTTTTTAAAACATGAGAATCATATATTCGAAAATTATAACTATATTTAAATTTCTAATTATATTTTAAATTATTATCATCGAGATTATTATTAATATTAATAAATAATAATATGTAGATATAAATCAGTATACTGTACAGGGTGGTCGAAATTGGTCTGTTTTAACAGAGAAACCTTATTTCCCGACTAGATAGAGCAAAACCGACATAGATGTCATGGGTTTGATTTCTGAGACATGTGTAATATTGATGACTGTTGATATTATCACTGCCCACTAAGATACGGGGTCTTTTTGATTTCTTTATCATTTTGAAAATTGTCCAAAACTTTTTTATTTCGCGGAATAATAGAATTCTGTAAAAACGTTTTTAATGCACTTTTTTAAGCACAATCCAGTGACGTAGTTAGTTTTTTTCTATGTTTGCTCTTTTTGTCAGAAATAATAAAAAATATAATTTTTTAAATGGAAATCATTGGCTATGAACTTAAAAAAATGATGGCGTTTAACTCTTTCCAACGATATAAAGTTATGAGTATCTATTTCTAAGAATGAAAGAAATATTAGGTATTTTATCTTTATATCGAAGCGGGCCTTGATTTTGTGTTGGCCTATTTGCCTAGTTATTTTTATCACAATTTATATTCTATATTATTATTTATTTGCATTAATTAAAGACTCTTGAAAAGGTAAATTAACATTCTATATTAGCATTAGTAATTACAATTGTTTGATTTAGTCACTTCGACTAGGCCTAAATCCAAAATCGAGAAATTCCTATTGCAGTTGTAATAAATATAGCTGTATAGCGCATAGCTCAACTTTTGATAAATCTGTTAGGACTAGTATGTTGAAATTATTTTTCTTGAAAAAATCCCGGGTATTTCATTACCCAAATACAAATCTAAAAAACTAAGAAGTTATTTTTTTAATAATTAAATTAATAATTAATTAATCACTGCGTAGTAAGAGTACCTCTGGTGAGCAGGCATCCAGAGTAGGAGGATTTTATTTTTGTTGAGCTTCTCTAGGCATTCTTTGACCAACTTCGAATAGACGGTTGCTGAGTTGATCGCGTTTAGTGCTGCTTGGCTATCGGATAAGATGGCTATTTCCTGTTTTCGATAGTTCTTATCTAAGATAAATTGTACGCATCTTTCGATAGCGTAAATTTCTGCCTGAAGGAGACTGGGGTAGGTGCCCATTGGTTCGGAGTATTTAGTTTTTGGCCTAAATACTCCTTATCCCTATGAGCAAACATTTCTTCCTTCCAATCCTTTTTATTACTAGTACTACAGTAAGGTGTTCAGCACTTAGTGAAGCACTACAGTGAGGTGTTTCTCAAAGTTGTAAATTCTTGGTATGTCATCCACTAGGAGTTGGAGAAGTGGAATTTTCTTTTTGAGGGTGTTCCAAGCCCCAGACCTAAAAATTCTCCCATTACTGTTTCCATCAATGACCATTCTAATCATTGTCGCATTTGCATAACTACCGACGACAATGTGCAGTGGTGTTAGGTCTAGAATTACCTCCATTGCTGCTGATGGACATGTTCTCATGGCACCTGTGATGCAGATACATGCCAGTCTCTGTACTTTGCAGAGGTTCTGCCTTGCTGACGTTGCTCTAGTTTAGTGTACCAAGCAACCGCTCGATAGGTTCTCATGGGTCTTACTATCATGGTATATATGTATACACCCAGCGCTAAATGTTAGGGGCGCAGCCCCACCTATTTCCCACCCATTTTCTACATATAATGAGAGCCATTGTGGCTTCGCTGGTAATGTTCTTAATAAATAAATAAATAAATAAATAAATAAATGCCTTTATTCTCAAAAAATTTTTCAATTTGTAGACAAAGGTAAACTAACAAACAAAGTAGAAAAAAAACAAGGTACACAAACAAACAAACAAAAGATAATACAAAACATTATATAAATAATATTGTCAGTCTTATTGTTAAAATAAACATTTATAAATGTTTACAATGTCAAAGAACAAAAAAATTAAAACAATATTCAAAAATTTTTATAGCTAAATATCAACTAAATAAATTAATTTCGCCTGTTCCAAAGAAGTTTACTGTCCAGAGTTATTCCTAGATATTTCACTTCCTGTGATGGCAGTATTTCCTTTCCATCTAGATGGATTCTTTTTGAGTTTTACAAACTTCGCTTTCTGGTAATGAGGTCTTCGTTTCTGAGTTGATGCTCAAATCAAACAGCGGTAGTGCCTTTGTCATAAAATATGATTCATAAATTCATTATATTAGAGCGGTACCACTTGGACATGAAAATCGAATGGTAAATGATCATAGTATCAAGTCCAGGACTTTTCTAAGGTTTAATCTATTATTTAAGAAAGGCTTGATTGAATTTTGACAAAATAAATTAAATGCTTTTATAGATACTGACTAATAAGTTTAGCATTGTCTTAAAATCACTTTTACCCAATTTTAACTTCTAAAACACAATTAACCTATGAAAGCTTTAATATTCCGCTTGGCCGATTCACAATCCCAGGCATTTTTCTCCGAAATAAAATTCTGACGCTTATTTTCCAAATATTATTCATAAGAGACAAAGAAAAGCGAACGCTGGCCGGCGACAGTGGCGCAACTCTAGCGCGAAATCTATTAAAAGGACGGAAACGAGGAGCTCTGCAGAAGAACCCTATAATTTCATAAATAATGAAACCTATAAATTTCTGGCGTCTCTTTTTCGCAGTCGAATAAACATCCCATAACATGCCTCGGCAAAATAAAAAGCTAGATAAATTCGCCGGACTAAATCATACTTTAAAGAAAAGAATATTTTATACGTCTAGTAGGGACAAAGGGAGAGTCGCGCTATATTTTAAGTTAAGTTTCCACTCTTGGAAATATATAAGAAATTTCAGCAATGCATTTAATGATTCAATTACTTATTTTGTACTGCAAATTTCTTACAATTAGTCTGTCTAAAAAATATAACTTTATGACACTATTAATGTTTTATTATAGGGGCGCAAGGGGTATTGTCACGCGTTTTGGCCTTAGCTCGGCTCTTTTAAATTAAAAAAAAGAAAAAAAAATTTAGAAAAGAAGTAAAAAAAATACGAAGAAGAAAAAAATATTATTAAGTTAGCGATTAAGAAAAATAAATATTTATGGAATTTGCAGGGGTCTAGTCGCGAACAAATTTATGCCCTAGCTCAGAAAATTCGGAGAGTAGGGGCGGGTTAAGAGCGCCACTGACTTTAGACGGAAAAAAAAAAGTCAGAAATCCCCCAAGGTATATTTAGGGCCTTACAAGTTCCACAAATACATAAATAAAAAAAAAAGTAAATAAATAAACAAAAATTAGTCAAGATCTTAGAGAATTATGTAGACATAGGGCCAAAGGAAATATAAAAAAAATAATGGCAAACTGATTAGTTTCAGTACCCTCTATTGAAATATAAAAGGAAAATATAGGAAACAGTAAATAGAAAATACCAAATAGCAAATAGTAAATTAAATAAATCAATAAAAAAAATTGTGCACCAAGAAAAATATATCTCACAATACGCAAGTAGCAAAATTACGTAAATACCTAGGTACCTTTCGTGATCACGTAAGATTTACAAAATAAAATATATATGTATATATCAGCGCAACTAAATTCAGCTAATATATCAAATTAATCAACAAATTAATAAATCAAATAAATAATACTAAACCAATTCACTAATAATAATAATTAATAATATAATTATTAAATAAATAAATCAAAATAATCAACTAATAATTATGAATTCATCAGTTCAAGAAATTTAGATATCGATAAAAAAAAATGAATAGATTTAAATTTTAAATAGAGACAAAAAGAAACTGTGTCAGCTGTATTAAATTTACAAAAAAAAAATTAAAGGAAAAAAAAATGAAATATTATTTTATCAACAGAATTAAGTATGTGAAAATTTATTCTAATTAAATTATAATGTTAAAAAAAAATTATCTACGTTCAGTATTCGTACGCACCAATGAAATTCAAATCGTAAGATAGGAAAAAAAATAAAAATTGAATTGTACGATACCAAATAGTTGAAAATCTTCTAAATCAAATCAATCTTGGGCAGACACCGTCGGCTGTCAACTGTCAACCGTCGACTGTCAACTCCTCCAGAAAAGTAAAATGGATACAGCGAAAAAAACTGCTCCAACAAAAAAACTGGCTCAGAGAGAAGTCTTCAACACAGAAGAAAAACTTCTTCGGCCCAGACAAAAAAACTTCTTCGGTCCAGACAAAAAACTCTTCGGCTCCGACAAAAAAAACCCTACGGAGAAATAATATTATAGTTTCTCCATAGTACGAGATACCATAAAAAAAGATAGTTTTTTTTTAAAGAAGAAAAAAAGTGGAAAGAAATGTATTAATTTAAAAAATAGGCTTTACCTGCTAACTCAGGGTTTTCTACGAATCCTCAGGTGATTAATATTATTTCTTCCCCTGGATGGAATGGGGTGCTCAATAAAAAAAGGCGGGCTGCTTGGTTGACCCACGTCAGCTTTTTGAGGTGAAAATCCCGTCACCGGTAAACCGTAGCACCGTCCAAAAAAACAAAAGGTAAGATAGGATGCTGCAGTAATTTTTGAGGCACACTCGAAAATCCCCACAAGGGTAAAAATCAAAAACTTGACAAAAATGACCGAGAGGCCTCTGTACCTCACACTAGCTGAACATAAAGTGACCAAACCAAGGTAGTTCCAAGAAAAACGAAAACCTTTTTTGCAACAAAGAAATAGCCAGATAAAAACACGAGCCCTTGATAAAATATGGATTGCCAACCATGAGCTGAATAAAGACATGAAGAAAAAGTTATATATTAAAGGAAAATAAAGTTAATATCAATAATTTATATAATTAATAGAATAAATAAAGTTAACGAGATTAATGAAAGTTATATAGAAATTTGCTTATCAAAACATTCAAAAATTAATAAATAACAACAATCTAGAGATATTGCGCATGACTCACTTGCCGGATCGATACGATATTTTTAAGACAATTATGCTTAGAAAATTCTACCTAAAAATTAAAATAGAGCAACATAAATTTAATGAGTTTAACTAAGTGACAATAGGCTCAATAATTACTGTTGATTAAATAAAATACAAAAATATATAATCAATTTATTAAAGTATATTTTGGGTTGCCTAATAGTTAATGTTAATAAAAATATAAATAAATATTTGACAGTTCAATTCAAAAATTTCTAACCTACGTATTTAGTATATAAACAGAATTAACGGCGGAAAGAATTATTTTATCTATTTCGGCTAAAATAAATATTAAATTGTATTAAATCAAACTATTTTGTGCTGCAAAAAAATGTTATTAAGTGTGAAATATGTTTAGTTAAAAATATGGATGAAATAATTACTTTTGTTAACATGTAAGTACGATTTATTTATTCTTGGTTTACTGAATTGAACTGATCGATATTTCAGACTAATAATAATATCAATTAGCGTTAAATTATTAAAGAAAAGAAATAAAATAGTTTAGTGAAATTTTGGCACGTTACAGTATTGAAGCAATACATATAACCTAGCTTACCCAAAAGTCAACCTCACCTTCACGTGGTGCACTCTGTTTACGCAAACGAGGCTTTGACTTCCGAGTATAGGCGGTATAACGCTATACAACCCTCAGACCTACCATCTTTCTGGGGAAGAGAAGAAGTAGACTACTCCTACCCGACCGAGAACGTAGCACAAGGGAACTATCGTCTCAGTCCTCACTGTTTCATAGCCATCCCGTGCTACAGTTGCAGCCAAACTGTGCGGCAGCGTAACCGTCACAGATGAACCCTTTTACGCAGCTAACATTCATCAAAGATGGAACATTTGAGTGGGACAAAATCATCCTCCAAGAAATGACAAAAAACAAAAATCTCATGAATAAAATGTGCACGATCCATGTGCGGCAAATGCAGATCCTATATTAGCATGAACTGTATTTGAAAAAGTTATGTACATTCAAGGTTTGTAGTTTTGTTGAAAATAATTTATGTTTATTACTTTAGCTTCACATTTCACTTGTTTGTACTTTTAATAATACGGTAAAATTATAAAATATATATGTTTTTCATACAGGGTGAGTTTCCTACGATGTTCTCTATGGGTATCTCGGAAACTACTGGAGATAGAGAGTCAGTTAAATGGGGAAAAAATTGCAGTTTTGTGGGGTCATAAATATGCGCCTTTCGGATTTTTAAAAAAGTTCATGGCTTACTAGATATTTCGAAAAAATCAAATTTCGGCTATTTTAAAAATTGTCTCTAATTCCATTATAAGCTACTTTAGACAAAAAGTTTTCAGATAAAAGTTGTAAATACACACATCCTTAATGAGATTGTGCTCTCCGTTTCTTTCTAAAGCCTGTCATTTTTGACATATGACTATCCTATAGAGACTACAAACATATGTTTTTTTAAATGGAAACCATAGTTGGTCATGACTTTATAAAAAGCGCCATTTTTTAGGTTTTTCAGCGATATAAGCTGTAATTCTGTTTTCTTCGAAAAATTATTGAGTTATAGCCAATTCTTATTATTTTTAAATAATTTCAGTTAGTTAGCCATGGAAACAAGTTTAATCGTCTTTGCGCTCATAAATATGAAGCTGCCACATCCAAAGTTTGTAAATTAAAATAAACAAAAATTGTAAATATGAATTTTTCAAATGAAGAAAAGAGTGTAAGATTATTGGTTCAACTTTTCTTGACCATACATTTATGAGGATACGTTGACCGGTGAATGTTATGTTTTTTAGAGAACGATTTTCAAGACTTGTTAGAATAGTTAAATTTAGTTATAGCCAATTCTTATCTTTCTTGACTAATTTCACTTAGATTGCATGCCATTCTTATTATGATTTATAACTTATAAAAAATGATTGAAAATTATGATTTATAACTTATAAAAAGTCAGAATATATTACTAAATAAACTGTTCTTTAGAATTTACATTACACAAACTAAAACTTAAAAAAAATAATATCACTGCAGTCACTGCATACATTTTAAGTTTTTTTAGAAAATGTTCGAAAAATCCGTCATTATTTTGAGTTACATCTTTTTAAAACGGAATTATTACCTATTCTCATAGAAGTACCGGTCGACTTAATTAAACTTCTCTCGTACCGCCACTTCGAGTGCCTCTCTTAATCCATAAGTTCTTTTTTAAATCTTATTGTTAACCATACCGCATAAAAAATCTAAAATGGATAAGTCAGGTGATCGAGGAAGCCCATGCAATTAGTCCACCTCTTTCTATCCCTGAGTTTGTATTATTATGATATAAATAATTTTTAACATTTCTTTCATTATGGGGGGGGGGTCATAATGAAAGTCATGTTGGAAACACTCTATTGATGCGCGAGTATCTACACGCTTTTCTTCATTTGAAAATTGTTCGAAATATCTAGTAAGCCATGAACTTATTCAAAAATCTGAAAGGCGCATATTTATGACCCCACAAAACTGCAATTCTTTCGCCATTTAACTGACTCTCTATCTCCAGTAGTTTCCGAGATACCTATAGAGAACATCGTAGGAAACTCACCTTGTATATGTTTTTAATTTCTATGGGTTTCTTAGCCAAGTTATATTTCTGTTGTCAAAAATTCCTAAAAAATGCGTTTTACTTTATTTTTGTGTCCGTTCTTATTAATTTGCTGAAAATTAACGAAACTATTTGTTAAAATAACAAGCTTTTTATAAAATCTTTTCATCATGTATTTTTAACTGAAAAAATAAATTGGGGTCCGTGGAACCCCAGAACGCCATAAGCGTTACAAAAATTCACCACGCCAGTTGAGGGTTAAAGAAGCATATGCCTAAATTGTAAGATTTTTCACATATTTCACATTTTTTGAAAATGAAGAATATCGAAACAGCTACCTAAATTGTAATTTACCCTGTATTGCCTGATATTGAATTACAATATCCATTGTATATTAAACCAAATTAAAATGTGTCCTGAAACATTATACAGGGTGAGACAAAATTGATATTGAACATTGGCCACTTTTAAAAGTAAGTCACTCCATATTTTAAATAGAATACCCAGTATATTATTCCAGTGTTCAATAGAGAATTCATATATCTTTAAAATATTATTAAGGCTGCTTACCCCTCAGACAAAGATGTTCTTATATATTTTGATTTTTATGATTTTACCTCAGTAGATCTTTATTATCTCATAAAATCTAGGTGGCTGTGATATACCTTTTGTTAATTTAACAAAAATTAAAAGATGGAGAGTAAAATACTCAACGGTACTAAAAACATATAGATTTAAAACATTATTAATTATTACAGAATTAAAACTAGATATAAGCGTATAATTATCACACAAAAATTAGCTAGATGAAATCAAATGCCCAATATGTTTCCTTTCTGGTTCACTGCATAAAATGATTCTCTTTTCAAAAGATCTTTTCATGTTGAAAAGGCACATGTGAAGTTCAGATGTTAAAAGGCACATGTGAAATTCTACTTCGAAAAGCAATCACAATCATTTCTCTCAAGTTGTCGACAATAGTTGGTCAAGATTTGTAAACACTGTCTTTAACATACCCCAATAAAATATGTCAAAACTAGATAAATTAGGAACATTTAAGTATTCCATTAATTGACAAATGCACACTGCCGTCACCAACTAAGAGAATCATATCGATTCTCTCTGATGTAGGTTAAGTTTCCATTTCTGAGATTTTTTTTTATTTTAACTGTCACAAAATGATAACTAATTGTTAAAGTTGAACGAATTTTACAGCTATATTGAAGTGATTTCAGACGTCATTAGTTCAGATCCTCATCGAGTATCAAAATAATATACTGGGTGTTTCATTTAAAATAAAAGAGTAGGTAATTTGCTTTTAAAGGTGATCAATGTTCAATATTAATTTTGTCTCACCCTGTATAATTTTTAGGCCAAGTTTTAATTTGATTTAAAGTACAATCGTTATTTTAGCTACATAGTGGGCTATACCGGGTAAATTGGAATTTCAGTAGCTTTTATTGAAATTTAAAAATTATTCTTCATTTTTAGAAGTTGTTAAATTTGTAAAAAAAACCTTACATTTTAGTCATATACTTCTCCAATGAAACTCACCTTTATTTTCCTCCTAGAATCCGAAAATCAATTAATATACAGAATGTTCCATTACAAAAAACACAACTTTGATGTGTTTTTTTTTAATTTTTTTTGGAAAAATTTTGGTTCTGTAGAACTTTTTATATTTAAAAAAAAATGCTTTTAATTATCCTACATATGCTCTTAAAACTTTGTTTCAATACAAATTGTCGTTCTTCTGGGAGCCTCCGCGTCGTATGAGAGACGCCACCCTGTACCAAAAACGAAAATTCTTATTTTAACAAAATACATTAACATTAGAAATAACTAAATAAAAACTATTTAAGTTTGAAAAGATAAAAAACAGTTTTTTAAAACATGAGAATCATATATTCGAAAATTATAACTATATTTAAATTTCTAATTATATTTTAAATTATTATCATCGAGATTATTATTAATATTAATAAATAATAATATGTAGATATAAATCAGTATACTGTACAGGGTGCGGTATACGGTACAGGAGAAACCTTATTTCCCGACTAGATAGAGCAAAACCGACATAGATGTCATGGGTTTGATTTCTGAGACATGTGTAATATTGATGACTGTTGATATTTTCACTGCCCACTGAGATACGGGGTCTTTTTGATTTTTTTATCATTTTGAAAATTGTCCATAACTTTTTTATTTCGAGGAATAATAGAATTCTGTAAAAACGTTTTTAAGGCACTTTTTTAAGCACAATCCAGTGGTGTAGTTAGTTTTTTTCTATGTTTGCTCTTTTTGTCAGAAATAATAAAAAATATAATTTTTTAAATGGAAATCATAGTTGGCTATGAACTTAAAAAAATTATGGCGTTTAACTCTTTCCAACGATATAAAGTTATGAGTATATATTTCTAAGAATGAAATAAATATTAGGTATTTTATCTTTATATCGAAGCGGGCCTTGATTTTGTGTTGGCCTATTTGCCTAGTTATTTTTATCACAATTTATATTCTATATTATTATTTATTTGCATAATTAAAGACTCTTGAAAAGGTAAATTAACATTCTATATTAGCATTAGTAATTACAATTGAAATCGATACAATAAACAATGAACAAAACTAAAAAACGTATGTTTTGAGTGACGAATATAGTTTTCTAAAAAAAAACCATCAAAGATGTTCAAACAGCACCTCCTTTTTGAATACACAGTAAGCATCTTTTGCGCACAGAGTTACAGCAATTTATTAGGCGAACTGGTGGTGTAACAAGTCCAAAAACTTGCTTAGTAGCCTTGTGCAATTCTTCTCTCGTCCCAATGGTTCTTCCCTTATATATAAGGTCTTTTAATTTCCCCCATCAAAAAGGCGAAAGGGGTAAAATCACAGGACCTAGCAGGCCAAGATATGGCGCCCCTTTTTCCAATTCAATTCTCTCCAAATTCTCCATTTAATAGTTCAGTTATAACCCTGGCGTTTTAATTATTATTGGTTATACTAATCTAGAATGTTGATTTACGTTTTCAAAAGTCTTTAATTATGCAGATAAATGAAAATATAGAAATTGTGACAAGAAATAATTAGGCACCTAGGTCAACACAAAATCAAGGCCAGCTTCGATACAAAGATAAAAAAAATAATATTTATCTCATTCTTAGAAATAAATACATATAACTTTATATCGTTGGAAAGAGTTAAACGTCAGCATTTTTTAAGTCCATACCCAACTATGATTTCCATTTAAAAAATTAGATTTTTTATCATTCCTGACAAAATGAGCCAGTATAAAAAAAACAGACTACGCCACTGAATTGTGCTTAAAAAAAGTGTCTTAAGAAGGTTTTTACAGAATTTTATTATTCCGCGAAATACAAAAGTTATGGGCAATTTTCCAAATGGTAAAAAATTCAAAAAGTGTATCCCCGTATCTCAGTTGGCAGTGAAAATATCAACAAGCGGTTTATGCCATTAAACGTGTCTCAGAAATCGAGCCCATGACATCTATGTCGATTTTGCTCTATCTAGTCAGGAAATAAGTTTTCTCTGTTAAAACAGACCAATTTCGACCACCCTGTACAATCTTGGATTTGGTTCAAATGTTATTCTGTATTTATGTCACTTCAAAAAATAGAAATATTTAGCGATTAAGTAACTTATAAATTCAAAGTATCTTTCCTGTTTAGCTTATACTACATAACTTTGCCCTATTTATTATTTTAATAAGTTTTATCTGAATAAATTTTAGTATAGATAACTTCTGCTCACTTTATACAAATACACTTCTAAATACATAAATAAACTGGCCGCAACTGAATTTTCAGTAATTTTTCACCGATAACCACAGAAAAAAAAATCAGTTTTTCCCTAACGCTCTGGCGCCATAGGCTAAAGTGGCGCATCGAAACAATGAAACCTAAATAACGATCTCTATATTTCACTGGGCTTTTGTGGCTTCGAAGAAATAAACATTCGCACAATGGAGCCCCCTGCCGCATTAACAATGAAAACGGCTTATAAATGTTCGAAATTAAATTATCGCAGTATCGGCCTCCAGGGAATAGTAATAGTAAAAGAGATAAATGCGAGATTGGGAACTTCTTGGAAAAAAAGCCTTTAAGGATAAGTACTGAGTGCAATAGTAATGTTCTTGTTATTTTTATGAGTTTTGTTCTATTTGAGCACCTCAGCGAAAAATAAAAGAAAAAGAATATCATAATGAAGTAACTGAAGGTTTTTTTTGGTAAGGAGGTAACATGCAATTTACGAACAAAGTGTCTCCCTTAATAAAGAACAACTAAAACACCTCCTTTTACATCTGGGACTCTAGTTCGAGACCGTTTAATACACTACTTCAAGATTAAGTCCGTTTATTATCGCCCTCGGGCACGCTTCCTATTATACAAGGTGTTGCAACAATAATGTGCAATCTCTCGTGGGGAGATTCCTCACGTAAAAATAAGATTAATTTTTCATATTAACATAGTTCCGATTCCGCTTTGTTTCGTAGCTACAAGATGTTAAAATCTTAATATTTTTTCGATTTATTATAATTTTCTTCAAAGGACTTTTAATTTTTTTCGAATGAAACTTTCAGGGTAACAGCTACTATAAATGCGACATATTTTAAAGCTAAAAAAGTGTCGACATATTTACCAGGGACGTGCATATGGGTTATCACTTGAATATTTTTGTAAAAAAAAACATGTACGCCACTGACTTTTTTCTCTTGCTAGTGAAATAGTGTAAGCAGTTCAATGCCGATTAAAAGTTGTCTCTTGATATTTTGTCGATTTCGGCCTTCTTGATGATATAAACGCAATTTTATTATTTTGCCTTGATCCAAATGTAATAGCAACCTTAAAAAAGGCAATCAACTCAGTATCAATCAATTCGAAATTGGTCAAAGAATGCATAGAGAAGCTGAATAAATTAGGCAAAGAAAACAAAGTCCTCCTACACTGGGTGCCTGCTCACCAAGGGATACAAGGCAATGAAAAAGCAAATAATCTAGCTAGGAAAGGAGCGAACACTCCACTAACTGGACCAGAACCGTTCTGCTTTCCAAGTGGTAACCAACTCAAGGCGGAACTCAAGAACTTGGAAGATTCCATCCGCAACCTGGAATGGAACTCTTGCAATGGTCTAAGACACTCGAAGATGTTTCTGAGGGCTTATGATCAAGAAAAATCACAGATCTTCCTGGGTCTGAGTAAGAACAATCTTCGGATTGTCACGGGGTTTTTAACAGGACACTGTCTCCTCAATGAACACCTCAGTAGATTGAAACTAAGAAGAAACGGCGAATGCAGATTCTGTGGGGAAGATGGTGAAACACCAGTACACCTCATCACTGAGTGCGCCGAGACGACAACCATTCGTGCCATGAATTTGGTACGACTGATATTGGAGATGGAGAACTACCCTCTATAAAACCGTCCCAGATACTGGCTTTTGTCAAAGCCCTGGGACTGTATGATGAGTTATGATTCAAGAAAGGGGGACACAATGGATCTGTAAGGTCGAAGTGATTAACCCCCCTCCCACTCATTCTAAATTCTAAATTCTAACCTTTAAAAAAATTTAAAATCATTAACTTAGGAAACTTTTAAATAAGTACTCATTGATTCCTCATCAAAAAATATGAAAAAAAGTTCCTATAAACATGGGAATGCATAGTTTTTGATTTACACGATTTTAATTTGTTTTTAAATTGTTTTTTTGTAATTATTTTAAATACCATTATTTTTTTATTTGTAACTGCTCTAGGTTGGACTAATAGTAATAATAACTAATAGTAATAATATTTAATAATAAAGTTGGTAAAATATGCAATTTATTAATTTTATTTTAATTTGATTAATTGTAATTAATAAAATTGCTTTTATCTCATCAAGGAGGCTGAATTAAACAAAATATCAAGAGATAACTTTTAATTGGCATTAAACGGCCTACACACTTTTGACAGCAAAAGAAAAAAGTCAGTGGCGCATATGTTCTTTTTTTTTGAAAAATATTCCAGTGATAACCCATATGCACGTCCCTGATGAATTTATCGACACTTTTTTACATTAAAATATGTAGCACTTATAGTAACTTTTACCTTAAAAATTTCATTCGAATCAAGAAAGAAGGAAGAAAATTTTAACAAATCGAAAAATTGTTAAGATTTTAACACCCTGTAGCTACGAAACAAAGGAAAATCGTATGATCAATATGTGGATATGAAAAATAAATCTTATTTTTACCTGAGGAATCACCCCACGAGAGATGGCACATGTTTTTTTAAACACCGTGTAGAGTATCAATAATTGTCTAGGTTGCTCATCTTTTCCCTTAGTATTTTTCCATATACCTTGATACGCAATCCAGTTTTCTTGGTTCTGATGCATTTTTTGCACGATGTTTTTAGGTTAGGAATAGTTTGTTGGTCTATTTCTTCCTCGATGTTCCTTCTGTATGTGTTCTACCTCTCGCATATAAAAAACGTATGTTCTGCATCGTCATAACCTTCGCAGTAACGCATACTGGTGATGCTACCTTTCTCATTTTTTTTAGAAAATAGCTGTGGCCGCTAAGAAGCTGGTTCAACTCGTAATTTATTTCCCCGTGCTGCCTATGTGTCCAGATTTTCACGCATTTAATAAGTCGCGCAGTCCAGCGACCCTTAGGCCTAGCGCCCACGCGCCACAGTGCAACTATTTTCAGACAAAGGTTGCAAACTAGGTTACCCTAAAACCAGTTTCCAACTAAAATGAAACTGCTACACGCACACAGATACTACCCAGATGCAACTCATTGTGAATCAATTGGTGTAGTATTCTAATTAAATAAGTTACTATATCAGTTCGATGTTTAGTTCTTGATCAGCCATTTTAATACAGATATCAAATAACCGCGTCAAAATAACAAAACAAGCAACTTTTAAAATGCAACGCAACTGCGACCGCGGAAAATGGTCGCGAGCAACAGATCTATGACTGGTTGCAAACTAGTCTCGTTTCAATCGATTCGTGTACGGCTTCAGATTACTATACGTTACCGAGGTTGCAAAACAGTTGCAAGTAACATCTGCAACTTTTGTCGCAAAACAGTTGCACCGTGGGCGCTGGGCCGGTACTCTCATATTCTCACAATCCCTGCCAGGCTCCATAAATCCTGTTAATTCGATTCCTTTCATTTTTACTTCTTCCTGGTTCAACTTAGTTTTTCTTTGGTATATGACATACCATTATCTGGCAAGAAGAGCTATTAACTAGTTATTAAACACATTGATAAGATTGATAAAATACAAGATATTGTATTTGACAGTAGGCTTGTGATTAGTATTAGACAAGACACAACAAGTTGAAGCGGTAGTCTTTTTTAGCCAGGGAAAAGCAGAATGTCCACTGGAGAAACAGACAGGGGCACAGGCAAAACAAGGCCTTTAACCAAGGGCCTAGCTCTAAAACCGCAAAAGAACTGCTAATGCTTAGCAGGAATAAAGTGCAGACTACAACAGGCCTCTTGGCAGGACACATAGTGTTACCTGAACAAGCTCAACCTATATCATGGCAGTCTTTGTTGCAGACTCTGCTTTAAAGATCCTGAAACAGCGGAGCACATAATATATCACTGCGAGACTTTGGATCGCAAGCGACACTTTTTATTTGGGAAAGCTAGGCTAGAATCAGAGGAACTATGCTCCCATCCTAACAAGGACCTACATAAGTAAGTGCAGGGCACAGGGAGAATGGGTGCAGATATAGAAAGGGGACAACACAATATGCCTCACAGGTCGCAGTGTTTCCGGCAGAGGACGGACGGCCACTTGTTATTGAGGAAAAAAGGAAAATGCGAAATTTTTATTACATAACCTCTTAATTAGTATCGATATTTCATGCGCTTGGAAAAAAACTTGCCCTTCTTTCTTTGTTGGATACATATTAATGTAATGAGCGTATTTATGTACTCTTCGTGCAAACGAAAAACTTGCCGAACGGTATACCTGCCTTGAGAAGATTTTACATGTCTTCTACACTCTACATAGCTGCCTCACAGTTTTTTCGTGTAGAACATTAAAATTACTGGGAACTTATAAACGGAAAAATATGTAGAAGGTAGGTTATGTAGGCAGTGGCAACAATGTAAGACTAATTGATACATCTTCAAGAAATTTCAAGAAATCGAATCTTTAACACTAAGAGGTGTTATAAATTTCCGGAAAATTTTGATAAATAAAAAAAATAATAAACAAAAGATGTTATCGTGGGTACTGTAGTAAAAAAGAAGAAAGAATTTATTGGGCAAGCCTACAGTAAGATTAGTCATGGGACATGACTAAAACATGACTACCCTTAGACACTCAGTATTTCTGCCTTCCGGCTTCATGAATACGGGAGGAATCCTCTGGGCCAAGGTGATAGCGACAAGATGCGTTGGAACGCCTCTGCAGCGGTTTTTCGGTGGTAACGCTTGCGAATTGTGAGCTACTGCCTAACCAGGCTGCAAATGGCGCCTTGTGCCTCGTTTGCTTCCCTTCTGCTTTTTTCAGGATCGCTAGTTCATCGTTGTTGATTCCTCCCGTACTGATGAAGCCGGAAGGCAGAAACACTGAGTGTCTACGAGTAGTCATGTTTTAGTCATAGCTCATGACTAATCTTACTGTAGGCCTGCCCAATAAATTCTTTCTTCTTTTAAAAAAAAATATTTACTTATAAATTGCACATTTAAGAGATACCCTTATATTACCAATATATTTTATTAATACGACATAAACGTCGTAAAATATTTATTTGAAATTTCTATTCCCATATGACACGCTCGTTTTGTCGATAAAAAATGCCACGGTATAAAAAAGGAAAACTCAATTTTCCGGGAAAGAAAACTGCAAACGCTTGTCGTCCACGACGTTATCCATTAATAACTGCGACATCAATTCAACTGAAAATAATCCCGAATATTCAACGTTAAATCCTAAACAATAACCGCAACAAATCGATCAGACATACGTGGAGAAATTCTTCGAAATAGAGGGAAAAAAGGAAGTTTACTGTTTCCGATTTCTGTCGTTACTCGACGATGTAATGAAATATGACAATTTTTCATTGTCGGCAAAGAAAAATGGTTGTAAGAGTATCCTGAGAATTAATGAAAACTAATTAAAACTCCTGATATCAAATATAAATGGTTTCGAAGTTCTGAAAATTGAAATATTTAATTTTATTAAAATTAGTTTCTCAATACCATCTCGCTCGTGAATTGTAATTTAGGGTTGTCAAAGACCAGTATTTTTTCGAACAAATTCTTGATTAAAAAAGTCAAAAATTAATATTTCCTATTCAAGTATTCTTTTTTCAATAAGAAACCATTGATGTTGACCCACTTAATAGTTAATATATTTAAAATGTATTCAACATTACATCGTGTAACAATATTTTCTCAAATTTGTGTTAGATATCCTCAATAGCCCTCATACACCAGATTTGGCCGGCGGACCTGCCGATTAGGGTAAGTCCGGTACAGATGCCCCACCGGGTGAGATGGCCACAGCGTGTAAATTTATAATCATGTGACTTATCAGTTGCTTCCCGCTAGATACGGCAGTAGTTCACCTGCTGCTATTATAGTCTGACATAATTTGAATGTCAATAAAAAAAAACAGGCTAGTTTTTACAAAGAACTGTTTTTATATAAGTACATATTTTTTTACTGTCAGAGGTCGCGTGGGAATAACGTAATATTATGTAAGTTATTGGTATTTCATGCCATTTTATATTAAAATACATGCTTCGTGAAGTATCATAACTTCAAAAAATTAATCATATGTCGCTACATTTTAAAACCTTGCGGTGGGGCATCTCTCCCATCGTATTGGGAGAGATGCCACATAGAAAGCTGATAAAGATACCCTACTAATTCATTTACTAAAAAGTAACTTTTTTTAATCATGCCTACTAAATATAAAATAAAATGTCCCGAAAGCGCTCAGTGGTTTGAAAAATCATTGGCTGCTGCTTTGCAAGCCATTAATACCGACCATATGGGCATAAAAGCATAATGCATGCTTTTGGAATCCCTGCAAGGACTTTGAGACGTAGAGAGGTAAACAACAACACAGAAAAAGCAAGCATAGGGCCATCCTCAACTTTTGGATATTAGTTAAAAAAATAAAAAATAACCTTAGATATTTAACCAATATGTATATGTATTTTTTTGCGGATCATTACGTAGGGAGAGATGGCCAATTTTCTATTTTTTTATTGTTCTCTTACTATTATATATACTTACTTATTATATTACTATCTTAGTCCTATTATGAATTATTATTAAAGATAATTTAGGATTGCATCATTAGTTTCGTTTAAAATTAACTACCAATATGTATTATCAGCCCCAAAAGAAAAGTG